>NC_092499.1:9172500-9430000 GCF_047511675.1 Marmota flaviventris | reverse complement strand
TGATAATGGTGCTTTTTTCATTTCATTTATTAGCAAAAAGAGGGAGAGAAGCTTCATTTATTTTCATCAGCCCTCAGTAAAAGCATAGCAATTTGCAACACAAAAATCATTTCAAGCACCTCAGCCTCGTGCAAACCTTTTTTTTTTCTTCCTTTCTTTTTCTTCTTCTTCATTTTTTTTTTTTGGCCCCCTCCCCCCGCCCCGTTGCAGGGGTGTGTATATGCCTGTTATGTGGAGGGGGCGCTGGCCGGATCACACTGTTTCTCCCCCTGGGCAGTTTTGGGGGTGCACTTTGGACCCGGGTTGGAGGTGGGGGCGTCTTACCCCTGCCTCCCTTTCCCCGATCTCTCACTTAGTTTCACCAGGGCTTGTTTCAGTCTTGCGAAGAGTCAGTTCCGGTGCAAACATTCCCACAAATAACGTGCGCAACATCTCTTTGCAAGGCACCTCCGTGAGCCACTCCGGAGGCGCTCTCGCCCCGCAGCCCCCGCCGCCGGGTCCGACGCCCCGCGGGCCGGTCTTCCTCTCTCTCCTCCCGGCGGACCTTCGCCTACCCGGCGCGGCGCAGCGACCCTTGCGCGCCCTCTAGCGTCTCTATCTGGGATCGCCACGAGCTGGCCAGCGCGGCGCCGCCGTCCGCATCCCTGCGGGGTGGGAGTGGGTAGGAGCAAGAGGGTGGCTGGGGGTGCAGGGGGCGCAGAGGGCGCAGGGAGAGAGGTTAGACGGTGAGTGCGTTTGCACAAGGCCCCCTCAGGGCCCGGAGCAGAGGTGGGCGGCTGTATCAGAAACTTTGGGGGGCTTCTTCCTGGCCCTGGGCCTATCGCTCCTGCTGCCCTCGTTTACGGGGCACGGGGCGAGAAGGCTCGTGACCCGGCCGCCGCCCGCGGTCGTTTCGGCCCCGAGGGGGTCCCGGGTGTTGCGGACGCCGCGCCTCCTCTTCTCCCTGCTGCTCGGCTCGCTGCTGGACCCTGCGCCTCCTCCCGCTGGGTTTCTGGGGTCTCCCTCGTGGCCGACTCTCTGCCCTGCTGGCCCTGACTCTCACTCTGCGTCCTCTACTTCAGGGCGGCGGGAGGATGCCCTTCCACACTCTCCCTAAGTCGCCCGCCCCCGCCTACTTTTCCTTTTCTTCTTTACCTTTTACTTTTTCTGCATTTCTGTCTCACCGTTTCTCTCCACTCGTTTCTCAGCCTCCAACTTCATCTTTCTGTTATATTCTTCCTGCCCCCTCCCCTTTCCTTCTCTCTTGCTCCTCAGGGAATTTCACAAATAAATCACGGGCCTCCAGTTTAATAATCCCCAATGCAGCTGACTGTGTCTTCATCCGCCGCGTTGGAATGAGTCTCTGTCCAAACCCTGGGAGGGGAGCGCTGAGACCTCAGGGGTCTCGGCGGCTGGATTTTTTTTTTTCTTTTAAAAACACCGATAAATTGAATGAGTTCTTTCGGAACTCACTGTTCTTATTCCAGAGGTGGCATTAGGAGAGGGAAGGACTGTGCCCTTGGAAGGTGATGGGACTGGCTTGGAGACCCCAGGGGTCAGTGTCCTGGACAGGAGCCGCAGGCCGAACAAGTTTGGGCTTCTGAGGAAACTGCCAGTCTTGCTGGAACTTTGGCGACCACTCCACCAGGTACACCCTCATGTCCAGTCCCAGACAGCTCTTCAAGGTTTGTGGTGATTTGGGGAAAGATCAAGCACCCAGATAATCAGAGGCATTCAAAGCAAAACCAGAAGTTGGCACATTTACCTCAGAAGCAAGGAAAGATAAAAATAAAACTCAAGACTGGTGAGGGAGCAGAGAAGGACATGGATACCCAGGAGCTTGGGGTATAAATTGGTACCGCCCCTTTGGAATGAAATTTGGCAATCTGTATCAAGAAACCTTAAAATACTCAAACCTTTTGATGCAGTAATTCCACTTTTTGGAATCCAGCCCAAAGAAATAATCTGAAATGTGGGAAATGCTTTGTGCCCAAAGAAGTAAATCAAGTTGCCACATGTAAAAGAAAAATTGGAAATAACCTAACTGTCCAACAGAAGTGGACTATTTAAGTAAATATGGTCTTTCTACTACCTAGCATTGATGTTGCCATGGGGAATCCCATTTGTAAGAATGTTAGGACCTGAGAGAAGACTCAAAGCCTGTCAGCAGCAGGATCACAGTGCCACCTGGGTAAAAGTTACAAACCAGATCTGTACCCTCCTGTCTCTGTGTGGTTGGAACAAAGGGTGACCCCACACACACACCTTATTCTTCCACTTTTTGCCTTGTGATTTTTCTGGAAGGAGGATGAATTTGCTTTGGGAAGAGATTAAAACGGCTGCCTTTCTATTTCCCCTTTAAGGTGGCTGAGAGAGTGACAGGGCTCTGAGAAGAAAAATAAAGATGATGGAATGGAGAGAAGCCAGGTCCTCAGACGCAACAGGGGCCGTGAAATACAGAGAAGCAATTAAGGGCTGAGGATGTAGGGGTAAGGCACAGGGCACGGGTTTGGGGAGAAAAATGGACCTCGGTTGATGGGGTTGGTTTCCTGGGCAGTGATGGAACCCACCCTTCAGGCTTGCGAAGAATGCACACTGTGCACCTTCTTGGACGACTGAGCTGCTTCCTCAGGGTTTATCCAAAACTGGACCCTCTCTTCCCCACACCTGAGCCCCTCCCTTAACAGTAGCACCAGCGCTGGGCTCTGCTGATTGCAATTAGGGATGTATCTGGACAGGGACTTCCAAAAGTGTGCTCAGTGTCCCAGACCTGCTCCAACATGCTGGAGGAGTGCATTGAGCCCCTGCTCTGGGCCAGGGCTGCAGACTCCCTTGAGGCAGGTAACAGACCATGCAGCACGAGTCTCACCACAGGCCAGGCCTCCATACCTGACTTCTCTTTCTTTCATCCCACCCTCCTTCATTGGAAAGTAATCCCCTTGGTAAGGCTAGAAGTTGAGGACGTTTATTTTTAGATGACCTTTCCTCTTCCACTGTCAGAACTTCTCTTACCTCCTGTTCTACAGTGCCTCCAACATTGGGTCATGATGGAGATGGTCTCTAACTGTGCTGTCCAATATGGAGGTCACTGGCCACCTGTGACTGTTGAGCACTTGAAGCATGTCTACTGCCACTGAGCAACTGAATTTTTAAGTTTAAGTAATTTAAATTAAAAAGCCACATATGGCTAGTGACTGCAGGATTGGAGAGTGCAGCTCTAGAAAAGCCTGACCTGGGTTCTGCCTCTGGTCTCACTCAGACTCAACCCCTTCCCTTATGTCCATTCTGTTTTTAGCTCTGTGTCTGAATGTCACTTCAGTGGCCGGCTGGAGTGGGCTTGTGCTGGCCCCTGCCAGCTCATAGTGGCTTGCAGGGAGCCCACCTGTGTGTCTCTCCAAGGTTCAGTGACTTTCACTTCAGGAGCTTGACATCGGTCGTTGTGGGGACTCTTACACACAGGATGGGCACAGGCTGCAGTGGGGTCTGCTGTCCCCAGAGAGATGCTCCTTAGATGTTTATCAGCAGAGCCTCGTCTAACAGGGACAGGACTTGCATGCCCTTCAGAGTGAGCACCTCCTTAAATGTCCTAGTCCCCTGCCTCTGCTGAGGACCCTTCCTGGGCTCCCTGAGTCAGGCTGGGTCTGTGGCCTCCATTAGGTTAGGGTCCCTTTAGAGGGTTAGTTCCTGTATCCTGTGAGGTGCGGAATCCTTAGGTCCTAGCACACAGTAAGTGCTTCATAAATAAAGGACAAAGGCATCGTGGAAAGAGGGGAACCTGTATCTGGGCCCTGGGTTTGCATCTTGCCCGGTTCTTCCCAGCTGGAGCATGGAGTCGTGCCCTCTGAGCCAGGCGGGCATCTCAGCCCCTTTCCTATCCACCTCTTGGGGATACTGTGAGGGGCCAAAGAACATGTAAGATTGCTTTATAAGGTCATTCAAGCAAGCAAATTGCTTTGGAAAGTCCAGGGCATCTTGCATTCTCCTTGGCCTTTTGCTGTCTTGGGTGTGGGCATCATTGGTGAAAGAGGACCCGCAAAGAAATTGTTTTTTTTTGTGTGTGTGACATTTGGGAAAGAAGTTTTCTCTTGAAAACCCACAAATATTTGTCAGTGATTCTTCTCCTTGAGGAATGTTTTCTTCAGATCTGCCATGCCGGGACGGTGGTGGGCACTGCCGCATCTGTGTCACCAGGGCTGCTCCAAAGGGGTTAATTGCATCTAGGCATCAGAAAGCAATTCTCTAATTAAACTTTGAAATGCAATGGTGAAAACACTGGGTGACAGACTGTCTGTAGGAGGGTCCCCTGAGGTGCTCTCCGTATCTTGCTGATCGGCTTCTGGGCCCAGGCTGCGCCTGCTCACGGTGGAGCCTGCGCTCAGACCCCGCTCTCCGGAACTGGGCTGCACGCGGAGGCTTGTGAGACAGCTCTCCCCCACGGTGCCCCACGCCCGCCTGAACTCCGCAGTCGTGCCTGGGTATCTTGGAAGACTTCTATCACTTGTCTTCGGCTCCCTGATTTCTATTTAAAATCAAAAGGTTATTTCTATACTTAGAACCATGAAATCAAAGAAATTTGAAGTATTGAGAGTTAATTGTGGATTCTTGTGAATATTGCCCCCCAAAATGTGGGTTTGAGACCCAGGGCAGCAGCCATACAGGGCATGTGTTCTATCCCTTGCTTTCAAATCCGCAGGTGTTAATTCAGCCCTTCCTGGCAAGGCCCCCGCTGCAAGCCTCGGTGGACATGGATCTGAAAAGTATCTCAGCACAGGCAGCCTGCAGGGTGGAGGGGCAGCTGGATACACTGGCATGACTGTAGCTCCTCGCAACTCACAGAACCAACGCTTTCTTCTCATTCCTGCCTTGCTCTCTTATAGATGAGAAGACAGAGGCTCAGACCATGTGGGTGACTTTCCAGAGCCCTTGAAGCCCAGGTTCCTAACATCAGAACCCACCTTTTTGTCTGCTGCCCCCAGTGAGCAGAAGTCTACACTGGGTGCTGGGGAGACCTTGAGAGGATGGGGTTAATTCCCTCCAGGGGATAAGAGATGACGTTGAGTGCGATTTTGCAAGGCCCAGGAAGGTCAGCAGAGGCACAGAGAAAGACCAGTGAACATTGTCCCTGGGAGTGGCAAGTTGGCAGAGTGACTCGAGACCTTTATCATTCATTTTTGAATGATTCCTTTATTTGACAGTAAACATTTATGGAGCAGTTATCATGTACGGTGGAGATAAGGAGAAAAAAAACAGACAAGGCAATTGTTTCTCGTTCTAGCAGGACAGTGTCAGGCTTTTGAACAAGACAGGACAAACTCGATCTGGGTTAGAAAGTCAACAAGGGGACACTGGAGGAAGGACTGGAGGTGGGTGGGCTAAAACCCCCGTGAAAGGCCAGGGAGATATCTATTTGCGTGGGCAGACTTGAAAACAGCTTCCGCTGAAACTCCAGAAGTGTCTTTTGTCTAGAATTCAGGCAGTCTAGCTACTTAAACTCCCCTCTAGAAGCGCCTTTGTGGGACAGGACTTTCATATCTTGCCCTCAGCAAAGGTTACACGGTGATATAGGAAGAGCCACCCAAGGAATGTCGCTGCATTTTTTTATAAAATGACTATTGGGGATATAATTCATTACTCTGTTCAATGCCACTTATGCAAATGTCCCTATGACAAATGCATCGTAGGGCGCTGGGCCAAGAGAAATTGGTTCTCCCGACATTCGCTGGATCCACCTCTAGACAATGTGAGCTCCAGTGCCTGCAGCTGGTGGGGAGCTTGGGGAAGTTCTGGGCTTGGTTTCTGTGGCATCACCTCAGTACTTCCCCCTGCTTGATCCAACTGTAACCTATTTCTATTGTAAGCTGCCCTTTTGGAAATAGGGGTGGGGAAAGCAGGGAGGTGATTGAGGCGATCAATAAATGGCCTAACGTAGCTCATAGCAGCACTAAATGGAGTTTTCCCATGTGTCTCAAACATCGCTTCCCAAACTCTGTTCCGTGGCATAAGAAGGTTCCATGAGATAGATGCTCATGGATGTTCTGAAAGAGAGGAACATCACAGCTGGTGGCATTTTTCATCTTAAATTCACTTTAAAGTATGCACCGGAAACATGCTGAACTTACTTATACTTGTTCCAACCGTCAGATGAGAGAGGTGGTGTGTCGCAACAGGAGCCTGGCTCTGGAGCTGGAATCCCCAGGCACCACCCAACCAGGGCGAGGATTCTGTCCAGGAAGTGGCACCAATTGTGGTATCTGCCTCAGAGGCTTGGAGCAGGGCCTGCCCCCAGGTAAGTCTTTGACTAGGAATGGCTTTTATTTGTGGGTGCTAATCTATCCTTGGGAGAGGGTCTCAGCACTTGACAGATGACCTCCTGGAAGCCGCCTAATAGCAGCAGGCTGCATCCAGTGCCTGCGCACTGCCAAGCTCTGGGCTTCCTGGTTGACAATTGCCAGTCTTTGTTAAGTATTTTATCTCATAATTTTAACTGTTATTAGTGCCATTTCTCAATGTTTACTTTTTATTAAGCATATGGATCAGATTTTGATAATTTCTTACAGCAATTAATTCAATTACGAGACCATTTTTTTGCTGTCTGCTTTAATTTAAATGACATTGCAAGAGCATCTCTTGACACCATGACAAAAACGCACAATTTAAGTAACACTCCATGGTCACACAAGTTTGGGAAATGCTGCCTGAAGATTCAGTTGAGTCATGTGTGACCCTTTTTTAGCAAGGCACAGCACCAGCCTGTTGGGTCCTTTGAAATGTCACCTTTAAAATATTGTTTTAATAAAAATGTTATCTGTAGAAGCTATAAAGTTTTCTTAATTTTTGTAACCATGGATAAAACCATAGTTCTGCCCACCAACCCCAGCTTTAAATACTACCTATGTGTATCACCCAATGACTTCTTACTGAGTCCTTTGGTACCAGATACTTTTCAAATAGGTGGTGACATTGAACTCTACTTCCATTGTTTAGAGTCGAGCTATTCAATATGGCAGCTGTAGCCACATGTGAAAGCCGAGCCCTGGAAATGTGCTTGGTCTGAAGCAAGACAAGCTGAACACATTAAATACTCAGCAGTCTTCCAAGACTTAGTATTTAAAGGAAAGTAAATAATATACAATAATATACGCACATTTATTGAATATTAGAAATATACGATAATATTATTTTAAGTAATTAATGTGGGTTACATATTGGTTAACATGTTGGGTGTGTTGAGATAAATTTAATATTATTAATTCACATTTCTTTTTACCTTGTTTTTAATGGCTACTGGAAAACTTTAGTTTACCTTTGGTTCACATTCTATTTCTTCTGGACAATGTTTGTCCGGAAGGTTCCCAGACATGTAATTAGTCCATTCCAGTTCAACAGGGGAGCTACTGTTGTTTTCCAGATCTCTGTCTTCCCAAGCCTGGAGCCTGACATGGGGAGGCCTCCCCCCAGGCAGGATGGAGAGATTGGCCAAGGCTCCAGCTTTGTGGGAGGCTCAGGATCTTGAACCTTGGGTTATGAGTCTAGAGTTGGAGCCCAAGGAGTTGAGAGTGAGCACAAACATCCTGGGATCAAATGGCAGGGTGCTGTCACCATGTAACTAACAATCACGGGACCTCAGAGACACCCACAGTGCCCTTTGTTCTTCACACCTCTGTGGGTTGGCTTGGGTTCAGCAGATCTAGACAGGACTTGTCTGGCTTGGCTTCTCTGAGGACTGAGCTCAGGTCTGCTCCTTGGGTGTCTACCCCGGGGTCCAGACTGAAGAGGCAGCAGCTAGGGGAGAGAAGCTTTGTTCCGCCGTGTAGGTGTACAGGCATGCCAGTTGCACAGGTGCTTTTAGCTGCCCGCTAACATCCCCTTAGCCAAAGCAAGTCACCCGGCTGGGACCAGGATCCCAGGGAAGCAAGTCATAATGGCCAAATTGTAGCTCTGTTGAACAGAGAAAAGTCCTCCCCGCATGGAGGTGGGCATGCGGGTGGAGTCAAGGCCTGCCCAATGGTGATCCAAGCTACCCGTGGGGCTGGAGACGTGCTTAGAGGTGGGCTAAGGCAGATCTGTTCTGAATGCTTGTCAGGACACCTACGTTCATGGGTAGGACGCCCATATAATTTACCATTCAAACCGGAGACCGCAGGGGGCCTGCGAATAACTATGTGGGACAATAGGAATAAACACTGTCCAGGAAAACCAGGACATTTAGTCACCTTCACTACGGGGCAAATCCCTAAGCCTGAAGTCTGTTGTTTCACTAGCACCAAATTTTTAAATGTTTTCTTTTCTAGTTAGAAATAAATTTGCATATTCTCCAGTAACAGCTCAGCCCAGGCTGGAAAGTCTCTCTGGTCTTCTCCATAGTCAGCTCACTTGCTGGCCTCTCATGGCACTGGGGTGGTGGCTCCTGTTGACACATCGGCAGCTTACTCTTCACATAGCTTCTGTGTGGCAGGTATGTCCCCTTACAGGGCTGCAGTACCAGGTCACTGCCCATCTGACGTCTTCAAACAACAGAAATGCACCCCACTGAGGTTATGAGGCTGCAAGTCCAAAACCAAGACCTCAGTGGAGTTGGGTCCTCCCTGGGGCTCAAGGGAGGATCTGTACCACGCCTCTCTTGTAGCCTGTGCTGCCAGCTGTTCGGGCTGTTCCTTGCCTGGCTGAAGCCACTGAACGTCCTTGAGAAGCAGTGCTGCCATTCACTGGTTCACGGGTTCACTTCCTCGCCTATGTCATGAGACACTTCCTGTGCACCCAGCCCTGAGCCAGCAGAGAAGGCACCAGGTGGCTCTCTACCTTCAAGTGGTACAGAAGGAGGAGGGTCCAGAAGGAGGCGTGGTTCTGCCCCCTGCCCAGGGGAACTCTAAGTCCCTCCTGCAGAGGAAGCACACAGCGTGGCCCCAGTGCTTTGTGCTCAGATGTTAAATAAATGTGGCAATACCTCCCATCTACGCAGCCTTGCCCTGGTGTCCCGGGTCACATGCACATGCACATGCACGCCTTGCACACGCATACAGCCCGTGGGGTCTGGCAGATGCAATTAGCCTCTGGGTCCCTCAGAATTAGATGCAGGTGGCTAATTGTCCTTGCCAGGAGGCAACTGTGGGCACAATTAGTCATGTCTTTTCCCACTCGGGGCTAGTGGTGGGTGGGGAGCCAGGGATGTGATGGGCCAGTGTCTCCTAAGCCCTGGGCTGCGGGGTGACTTCGCAGGGATTACCCATCCTGTGGGCCCGCGGAGGGCTGGGGGAGTGAGCAAGAGCAGGCAGGGTGGTGGCAGCGTTCATACGATCAGCCGCCTGCCCTCCCATCTTTGCATCGGAGGGCAACCTGACCTTTTAATGACGCTGCCCTCTGCCTGTGCCCAACCTCCTGTCTTCAAAGCCCTTCGCGGCCTCTCCTGCTTGGAGAGCCACCGCAGGGGCAGGTCGATGACATCATCCCATTTCACAGGACTGGAGGCTTACGGCCACTCGCAGTGCCTGTTGTAGAACCCAGGCCTGTCACCAAGCACGGGCTGCATTTTAATTCACCATGTCTCTTTTCGTAGTCCTGTTCTTACCTTCTTTTGGGGGCAGAGTGGTGGCTTCCCTGTGACAATGACTCAGTGCAAAGCAGGCTTCGCAAATTCCCAATGTAAAATCGGTGTCGGCCACCAGGTCTCAAAGCTGCGCCCACCTGAGCCCTAGCCAGAAATCCAGGGGGACACTAGTCCAGTCACTTGCTGAGTGACTTGGTGTGGCCCCTCTGGACCTAGGTTTCTGGAGCTGTCTCTGTGGTGACTCAGGCTCTAGCTGGTTCTTCCTGTTGGTTTCTAACTCAGAATTCAGGAAGGGAGACTTGGCCTGACTGGGGGAGGGGAAGCTGGGGAAGGGGAGCACCAAGCACTACTGGAAAGGTAGGATTGATTGCAGCAGGGGACAGAGCAGAGTGGGGCTGTGCCATGATCTGGGCTGACCTCAATCCTGCTGTGGCTGCGGGTGAGAGAACCCGGCTCCAGGGTCATCCCTGGGCACATTGTTGGCTGGCATACTGTGTGTAGCTCTTCTCCAGAGATGGCTTCCCATCTAGAAGCCAGTGAATCACGCCACCCGGAATTCATGTGCTGGTGTTGCTTGATGGACTGTGACCCACAGAGATGGCAGGGTGATGCTGCCTGGCTTCGAGGCAGACATGCTGCAGCTTCCACCCTGTCCCACTCTGGGAGAAGCCAGATCCTGGGTAAGAAGTCCTGCTATTCTGAGACCTTTGTGCTCCGAGGAGTCCAAGCCAGCCATGCACATAGGCTGCACGGAGAGAGATGCCTGGCCAGGCCCCAGCCGGTCCAGCAATGCCGCAGTCCGGCTGCAGCAAAATAACCCGGGGGGTGACGAACAACTTGTGTACGTTGATACAGCAGGAGTAGGAGCCGTTTATTGCAGGACAGGAGCGGTATTTATACATTCCACACAGCTTATCTTAATTAGCATAAACTAGATACATCAGTCAACCAATAAGGAATCTCCACACTTAATGGCTCGCTGGCGTGACTTCACAAACCACTCCCTCTGGCATTTTGCCAGGCGCCATCCAGACTTGTTTACAGACTCTAACACAGCAAGGCTAACTCAGCCAACAGACACACTAGGGAAGAGGCCATCTTCTACATCCAGTTCAGCTGACATCTGAGCACCACAGCATCAAAGACCAAGCAGGAACCACCCAGCTAAGCTCATCAACCCACAGAACCATGAAGATGATAATAGATTACTGCTTCAAGCCACTAAATTTTAAGGTGGTGTGCCATGCAGCAATATATAGCCAGAATACATATATAATGCAAAAATCCAGATAGTTTCAGGTATGGCTGGATCCAGAGCCTCAAAGAATATTGCCAGGTCTTATTTTTCTCTTTCTTGAGTCTTGTTCTCTTCTTCATTTGATCCGTTCCTAAATCACCTCTCTCCACTGATCTAGAGTCTCCAGACTTATTTCATCCCTATTCCCAGCAATACTAATGGACAGACTTGCTCTTGCACTGTGGTTTCATACAATTCCTGAAAATACACCTGGCTGGCCCTGTAACAGTGTCTTTCTTGAAACTTCCTGATGTGGCTGGAGGGGAGAGGCATAGAAGGAACATCCTGTAGCCCTGTGATGGCATTAGCAACTGCCATGCTTGGGTCAGGGCTCATGTGTGGAGGTGACATCTCCTAACAGTATATCAGGGCTGCTGTTGTTACTAAAGGGGCAGTGGACCCTGAGTCCACTCCCGTGACCCTAAGAAGGACACATAGCTTTCCTAAATCTTTGTTTCCTCTTATTTTTTAAAAATTCAGGAAGTAGTCTTGTCCTACATAGCTTATTTTAAGGCCTGAGTTTGAAAACAGATAGAGGAGCCTGTGGATGCTGTCATCAGTGTCCCCCAGAAGGGGTGGCCAGTAGCACCAGCAGCCATCTGGAGATGGCTTAAAAGCTGAGCAGAGCAACAGGCATGACTTGCCCAAACCCAAGTCTTCTCACTATGGAGAGGAACCAAACCCAAGTTTCCCCCATCAGAGTGCAGAAGGACCCGTCCTTCCAGGAGACCTTCAGTCTTTCCTAGGTACGCACACTAGCAGAGTTGAGGTCATATGAGGATTGCAGAAATGGAGGTCTCAGCTCAAAAAACTGGGAGGAGACTCTCAGAGAGTCTTGCTCTCTGGGGCAAGCAGAGGTCCTCAGTGGAAGGAGTTCCCTGAGCCTGTGCAGGAAGCTCGAGTGCACGAGTGCACGACCAGTTTTACTGGAGGGCATGTTGTTTTCTCTATTGATTGTCCTCGAAGACTTCTGAATACCTCTAAAGAAAAGGGACTTTGACTTTGGTCAAAAACACAGGGCAAAAGCACAAAGCAATATCAACAATAAGAGGAGCTGGATGCTAGAAGCCAGAAAACCAGTGTTCTTCCCACTCGGAAAGCAGCTTAGTACTTAAGCTTCTAATTCTTCAAATGTGGTGTCCACTATAAATGGTGGACCTTCATTCAACCATGTGACAAGTCCTTCGGTCCCTCCCTTCCTTCCCTGCTCCTTCATCTAGATTGTTCTATTCCCTTGGTCACCTCAGTCCTATCCACACAGGCATTACCCAGAGCAATGCTCCAATGCGTGGGGGCAGGCTAGAGAGAAATTCTCAGAGCAGGGAAATGGTTAAAATAAATCAAAATAAAATCAGAGTTGGCTGTGGTGCTTATTCTTTAATGACACACAGGAAACTATAAACCAGCCATGCTACATAATTGACCACTGAGGATTTTTTCACTCTCAGTCAGTTTGAGATGTACCGAATCCAATATCATATCAGTGATTTGATTTGTTAATAATCAAATTGCAAATACCTTTTCATTTGGCTTCAAAAAGCAAACAGCCATTCGGAATAATTTTTATGGGTCTTGGAATGCAATATAAACTTAAAATATTGTGTTTGCAAGTCCTATTGGCATGACCGTATTATAATTTATATTGGCCTATTTTGATGTACAGTGGCATAATGAAACTTTAAAAAAATATATTCTGCAAAGCTGCATCTAAGCCCAAGCCAGCAGCACAGATTAATGTAAGAACATCATGGGGATTCTTTGCATATTTTTTTAACGGAAATTTCTAGAGAATAACCGTTCACCAAAACTCAGCTCAAGCGGGGCGTACATGGTCCTCCGTTTTGCATCTTGCCACTCTCCAGGCCCTGCCTGGTGCTCCTTTTCCTGCCACTCGCCCTCCTCTTGTGCCCCACCCCCTTGCCCCACCTGCAGATCTATTTTCGATGTTGGGAACCTGTCCCGTGTGCACAGGTCCTCGTCCAGTTTCTATTTCCTCTGCTGCAATGCCTTCCCTCTCCCCTACTCTTCAGCCCCTAGCTAAAATGTCATCTCGGCTGGGATCTTTCTGACACCCCAGAAGTTGTTACCTCCATCCTTCCACAGAAATTTAAAGGGAATTCCATTATAGCTCTTGTCACAGTATGTTACTATTATTTGTTTACAGTCTGAGACTGAGTTCCTTGGCAGGCCCACCATGATATATTTAATTCAAAAGCCCCAGTGCCTACCACCATGCCTGGTGCATAACACACACCCTGCAAGTGTTTGTGTAATGGGGCTGTGGACCGATGAATGAATGGGCAGGTGGGAAAATGGATGGATGGAAGGATGGATGAGTAGTAGAGATGGGTGGAGAGATGGATGGAAGGGTAGTGAATGGATGGATGGAAAGGAAGGTGAGAGGGCAGCTGTGGATGGATGGATGGGTAGTTGGATGGAGGGAGAGGAGAGTGCATGAAGGATTGGTAGATGGACTTGAAGAACAGAGTCTCCCAGGGGATGATGTTTTCCTTGACCCTGGAAGCATTCAAGCACAGGATGTAGAGAGGCTTCAGGACAGAGGCTGGTTGTTAGACAAACCAATCTGTTAGAAGATTCCGGCATGGTGGTGTGTGCCTGTTACTGTTAGGGGCTGATTTGAATGTAAAGTCAGGCTGACCCCTCTGCTCAGACATCTCACCCTACGCAGGGGAGTTGGCCCCGCTTCCTGTAAGAGCCCACTGCACAGAAGCTGACACCCTCACCCTCTTGCCCCCTGACCACAGCTTCTATAATTCATAGAACAGACGCTGGCCTGCTTCCTGAGCACGTGCTGAGAAACTTTCTGAGAAAAGTTCACCTTTTTCTTTTTCTACGCGTGAAACATGTTCTGTAACTGTATTAGTTTCCCCTGCCCCTTTTCCTTCACATTTTTTTTTGGCTTTTAAGCAGCCCCCCACAAATGCTCTGGGTCTTGGGCTGCAGAAACGTCTGCTTTCTTCTCCCTTGGCCCTGGCCAGAATAAATCCTTGGTCTTTACTTCAAAAAGACCCAGAGTTTTGTTTGTGGTTTTGAAATAGTGACTTAACATTATCCCAGTGACTTGGGAGACTGAGGCAGGAGGGCCATAAGTTGGAGGCCTCAGCAACTTGGTGAGGCCCTGGGCAACTTAGTGAGACCTGGTCTCAAAATAAAATACAAAAAAATACCTGGGGATATGGTTTAGTAGTAAAGCATCCCTGGGTTCAATCCTTGGTACCAAAACGAAACAAAAACTAACCTATTCAATATTTCCAAATGCAAGAGGCCCACATTACTTTGAGAGGCTGTTTTAAAAAATGTATCAGGACAGGCTTCCCAAACAGGTCAACACTGACACAGAGGCTTAGAGCAAGACTGCCGTGGCCTGGGGACCAGTGAGTGCTGAGCCCTGAGGCCGAAGCCTACCTGAAATGTTCAGGACCAGCTGGGGGCCAGGTCGCGGGGCAGAGGGGGAGGTTCCGGTGTCTTTGTTTTGCATCTTGCTTAGAGAGGTTTTGCCTCTTGGCGTTCTGAAAAATGTCCTCCTCTGTTTTGTCTACACACTGTTGTCGTCTAAAATTTTACTCGTAGCTCTTTGTTTTAACTAGACTCTACTGCTGTGTATGGAATGAGGTGAGGTTGTAAAATTACTTCTGATGGACAGCCAACCATCCCAAGGTCATTTATCGAACAGACATGCTTAGAGGCCATCTTTACCACAAACAGAATTGTCATTTATACAAGGGCTTGTACTCTCATTTTATGGATCTACTTTTCTGTTTCTGTTGGTACTATATGACTTTAGCCACTGTAATGTTTAAGATGTTTGATACTTTTATTTTCCTTAGATTCTTCTGTACTTTCTTTTTTTAAGACATTAATTTTTTTAGTAATAGTTGGACACAATATCTTTATTTTATTTTTATGTGGGGCTGAGGATCAAACACAGTTTCTCATGCTTTTTTTTTAATATTTATTTTTTAGTTGTAGTTGGACACAGTACTTTTATTTTACTTGCTTATTTTATTTTTTGAATTTTTTGGTGTAGACGGACACAATATAATGCCTTTATTTTTATGGTGCTGAGGGTCGAACCCAGGGCCTCACACGTGCTAGGTGAGCGCTCTACTACTAGCCACAACCCCAGCCCCGTGTATTTTCTTATACAGATGGACTTGGGAACAAACTTACCAAATTTATAGAAAAAAGTTGGGGAACACATAACATGTAGGTTAATTTGGGGAACTCTGACATCTGTAGCAGTTGATACCACCTAAAAACAGTGTGCTCCTGACCATCCCCACCCCAGGACTTCTTATATCATTGAGAAAAGATTGAGTTGGGTTTTTTTCCCCTCAAATAATATACGTACATTTCTTCTAAAATCTATTTCTACATATTTGTCAGTTTGTTTGTTATTGTTTGGCTTCTGGTGAATAAGATTGAAATCTCTTATAATTTCTAGTACTTCTTCAGGAGGAATGTCTGCCCATAATGGAAATTTTAATTTCCTTCTTTCTAATTCTTATTTTATTTCTCACCTTATTGTTTTGGCTAGGACGGCCCATGAAATGTTGGATAGCAAAGACAATAATAACCAATATCCTTTTCCTGTTCCTGACTTGAGCGAGGGTGCTTCTAATGGGTCTCCATGGGAAACTGTATTTGCAGTGATCTCTGGTGACTATTGAATTAGAGGACTAGTTGGGATGAATAAACCTCAAAAATACCTGGGCTAAATCAAATAGGCGCTCACTTTGCTAATTTCCTTCTCAGGTGAGTGTGCTCAGCGGGAGCCTGGCAAGCAGCCCAAGGAGCTCTGCTCTTGGGGCAGCTAGAGGCCCAGGGCAACGGGCTTCCTCCTTAGAACCGTGCCACGGCCATCGTAGGCGTCACGTCCTTCACCTTCGCTCACAGACCTGGGCTTGACCTTCATCACCTGACCACACCTGGCTGCAGGAGGCCGGGGAGCTAGTCTCCAAGTCAGTGGCCACAGACCCAGCTCACCTGGGGATTCGGCCCAGCTGCACGAAGGCCGAGTGACTAGAAGATTACAGCAGTCTCTGTCGCAGCGCTCTTAATCAACTTAAATAAAGGTCCTTCTATTTCTACTTAATGAGCAGTTTATTTCTAAAGCTGGGTTAGATGCTTGGTTTTACCATATCCCACATCCCCAGCACCTTCTGAGGGGTCCAAGTGAATGATGTGCATTTCCTAAGGTGGAATCACATGAATGTTCCTGGGATTGGTCTCCACTGCAAGTGTCCTGATTCCCTTAACAGACCATTGGTCACACTTTATTCGATTTCTGAGTTGATAAATGACACTGATGTGTAGCGTTCTTTAATCTGGTTTTTAGTACCAGGGCTATACCAAGCCGAAAGGATGAACTGGGAAGCTTCTTGCCCTATTCCGTGTTCTATACTGCTTGATATATCTGAAATCATTGTTTGAAAGGCTGGGAGAAAATGCGTTTGTTCCTAAACACATCTGGCAGGGCGATTGTCTTAGGGAGAGGTCTTTGGCAATGGTGGTAGACACTGCTAACTGTGCATAATAACAATTCTCCCCTTTTTTTCTAAAATAAGAGAACCCGCAATTTGTAGCTGGATACAAATGCCTGGAACAAGACACCTTTCCTAGCTTTCCCTGTGGCTAGCTGTGGCCATCTTTCCAAGTGCAGGCTGTGAAGGCTTCAGAGCTCGGACTGGGTATGTGGGTGAGGTTCCTTTGCAGTCTATGGCGCGAGGCCTCCAAGGAGTGTTCTCCTTCTCCCCTCCGTTGCTGCTGGAAGGGGAGCCTGGGGGCCAGTCGTGGGGGACAAGCTGGGAGGGCAGATGCATGAAGCAGGAGCAGCCTCTGTCACGGGTGAAGCCACTGCACCAACCTCTGAGTGGTTTAGAGGAATTCATCTTCTCTTTGGTTTGAGCCATGGGTTTTGTCTGTTTGTTTGTTGCTCTGACAACTGAGTCTACATGTAGTTAATACAAGCCACTGCTTTATAACATCTCTGGCTATTGGTCTATGATTTTTCTGTTTCTTTTTAAGGTAATACTTTTTTGTAGAAAATTATCTGCGTCACCTGGATTTTCAAATGTATCAGAATATAAATGTAGGAGATACTGTCATTTGAAACATCTCTGTGTAGTGATGCATCTTTCTCATTCCTGTTACGGATTTCTCTCCTCCCTTCCGGCTTCTCCTCTCCCAGCATCTCTTTTCCTGACTTCTTTGCAAACACACCAGGGATGCCTCTCCATCCGGGCACCTGCACCTGCTGTTTCCTCTGCCGGGATTGCTCTTCCCAGCTGTCTTCGTGGCTCGACCCTCCAGAGTATTCAGGTTTTACCAGAATGTCCCTGCTCAGGAGCTCTTCCTGCCGGTGCTGTTGAGACCTGCAAACCGCCCCGCCTGGGCTTGTGTCTCCTCCTCTCTTGCTTTGTTCCCCTTTATGTGGTTCATCATCGTTGACACGTTTAGATTGCACTAGCTTGCTTATTAACCGTCTCCCCGCCTCTGCCACCCTATGCCCCCTTGAGGTCACAGGGGTGCTCCAGAAGTCTTCAGTGACTCGGTGGCGAAAAGAACGTCCCCTCCACGACTCCTTCAAGTGCGTGCGTTGACCGGTTGTCTGTCTGCTGTGCCCCTATTTCATTCATTTCTGCCTTATGTTCATTAATTTCTTCCTTCTACTATCTTCAGGTTCATTACTGCCGCAGTCTGGCTGGGCACAATTCAGGAGCCACTTGTCAAAAGAAACGAACTTTATTTTTAGAACCACACAGGCCAAACCACACAGCTCCTCAGGAAAAACCTTCAGAGCCCAACTGCCACCACCAGCTTCCCACCAGCCTCTCCACCTCCCCCACTCCTCCTGCTCTTGAGGCTGATTGGCTGGGTCGTGTGGGCGGAGCCAAAAAAGTCCTCCAATGAGCAGCTCCATGGTCTGAAAGGGCAGGAAACAGCCCAATGAGCATCACAGCAGAGGAGCCAATCAGTTGGCAGCTGGAAGTTTGCTGGGGCCCCTTTGGCTGTGGCTCTCAACACATAACAGTTTCTGTCTTTCCTGTTTTCAAAGAGACAATGTAGGCTACAGGTTTTCCTCTGAGTTTTATTTTGGCTGCAGACCAGGGCTCTCATTACCTAATGCTTTCATTACTGTGCACGTCTAAACAGTTTGTTGGTTTTTTTTTTTTTTGGAGGGGGGCACAGTTAGAGCAATTGAACTTAGGGGCACAGGACCACTGAGCCACATCCCCAGCCCTATTTTGTATTTTATTTAGAGACAGGGTCTCACTGAGTTGCTTAGTGCCTTACTATTGCTGAGGCTGGCTTTGAACTTACAATCCTCCTGTCCCAGCCTCCCAAGCCACTGGGATTACAGGCGAGTGCCACTGTGCCCAGCTAAATAGTTTTAAATTTTGGTTTGCTTTTCTCTTTACCTGATGAGTTATTTAGAAAGGCATGTTAATCTTTTGAGGCAGATAGAGTTTATTTAGCTATCTTCATTGTTGTTAACTCCTCAATTTAGTGAATTGTGATCAGAAAAGTGGCTTGTATAATTTCTTCTTCCTTTTTTTTAAGCCCTTCTATCTAGTCTACTTTATGATCAGATTTTATGACTATTCCATAATAAAAATATGTATGCTTTTCAAAGAATATGAATTCTCTGAATTGTATTGTGTTGGCTAATTGTGACATGTATTCTGTGTTTCTATTATATCACGCTTATTACATATGCTATTTAAGTCATCTATGTATTTCTATATATTTCTTTCTTCCTCTATTTGATTTATTTATTTTTTAATATTTAGTTTTTAGTTATAGGTGGACACAATACCTTCATTTTATTTTTATGTGGTGCTGAGGATTGAACCCAGTGCCTCACGCATGCTAAGCGAGTGCTCTCCCTCTGAGCCACAACCCTAGCCCCTGATCTACTTATTTTTGAGACATGTATATTAAAGATTTCTATTATGATTTTGAATGAGTGGATTTCCTGCTTTATTCCTGCCTTTTTTGGTAATTAAAATTTTCAAATCTTGTTATGTGCAAAAGTTTTATAGCTGACACATTTTGTAAATTATACATTCTTCCTGGGGGAAATATTACTTCTTCCTGTTTCCCATTTGATTTTAGGCAATAGAACTACTCCCTTTCCCTATAGCTGCTGCATCTTTTCTGGTGCCTTTACATTCAGTCTTTTCATGTCATATTTCAGTCCTGACTCCTATAAGTGACACGTCTATACTTAAACAAAACAAACCTCACCCAAGCCTCTGAATTTTAATATAAGAATTTAATGCATTCACGTTTATTTCCCCTCACATTCTCTTGGGCTTTCCAGCTTCTGTGGTTGGTGCTGTCCCGTCTCCCTCCACCTTTCCTGGGAAAGCCTGTTATTACTTTTCTTATCATTTACAAGTTGTACCTCGAATTCGTCTTCATTGCTGTTACCTGTCATTGTTAGCACATACCTTTAGATACATATTCCTGGCATCAGGGCCCAGCAAGCGGCACTACTCTCTTTTTTTTGTGTCCAGAATTTTATGGAGTCGTTCTCTTTTCATTGCTAAAACATCCTTTTTCCTTTAATTCTAGGGATGTTGGTGGCAGGAGGCATGGGCCATATACATGCCCGGTGAAGCCCATGGAAGAGATGGGTTGATAACTCTACCTTGTTCCAACTCTACACAGCTTAATTAGAGTGGAAAGTGCTCTCCAGATGACAGCTGTCCTCATGCTGAACAACAAGACATCCAGGACAGCGGAAGGGGTGAGTGTTAAAGGCCCACACAGAGACAACAGAGATCAGCGCTGAATCACAAAAGGACAGAGCTTCTGGGTCTTCAGACAATGAGAGCAAAGCCAAAGGAAAAGCAGGATGGATTTAACTTGATTAAAATTCATTTTTCATGTTAAAAATTATATGAAGACTAAATGTCCAATGATATAAAAAAAGTCATCTAAATTATAGGGCAGGCTTTTGCAAGCTGCCCCCTGTGATCTGGAGACCTGTTTGGTTAATGAGTTTTGAGTGGAAGGCAGCCACGCCTGCTCCCTCACACCTTGGCCCTGGCTCCTTCTCAACCCAAGAACAGAGTTGGGGACAGTCAGCCCTCCATACCTGAGGATTCCACATCCACAGTTCAACCAGGAGTGGATTGAAAACATTTGAAAAATTCAAAAATTATGTCTGCATTAAACACAGACATTGCTTTCTCATTATTCTCTAATCGTGCAGTGTAACAACTGCTTTGTGATATTTGCATTGTATCAAGTGTTATAAGAAATTTGGAGATGATTTAAAGTATATGGAGCATGTGCACTTTATAGAGAGGACTTGACTATCCCCAGATTTTGGTATCCACAAGGGTCCTGGAGAAAATCCTCTGCAGGTATCCAGGGATGACCATACTGCAACAGAGACTGTTTGTCTCACAAAGCCTGAAGTAGTTACTGTCTGTCCCTTAACAGCAAAAGTTTGCTGATCCATAGCACATACTTATGGATAATATGGCACTAATGCTGAAGAATATGAATTCAAGAATTTTTTTTTGGTCTCATGGACTGAACCCAGGGGTGCTCAACCACTGAGCCACATCCCAGTCCTTTTAATTTTTAAATTTTGAGAGAGGGTCTCACAAGGTTGCTTACAGCCTCGCTAAGTTGAGGCTTGCTTTGAAACTTCGATCCTTCTGCCTCAGCCTCCCAAGCTGCTGGGATTACAGGCGTGTGCCACCAAGGCCAGCACTGAGGAGAAGTGAGCAGAGTGGGCACGAAATTGCACATATAATATTCCATGTCAATCAGGGTCAACAGCGTCACTTCCTCCTGGGTGCCTTGGTGGGGCATTAGCTCCTGTCTGTGCGCAGGTGTGACAGCCTCCTCACCATTGTGCTTAGTGAAGGGAGGGTTCCGTGCTCTGGAAACGTCCACTGTGGATGTGCATTGAGGTGCTCTGCAGTAAGTATTAGAGAGAAAAAGAGGAAAGGAATGAAAAGGCAACACAACACAGTGGCCCTCGATCACCTCGGAAACAGGTAATTTTTGCTTTTACCTTTATACCTTTGGTGGGTATTTTCCACACTTTGTCTGCTGTAAGTGAAGTCAAATAGGTGGGTCCCTATGAAATGTATGACACCAATTTTCTCGTACACAGTGGTAATTACATATGGTTCAAGCTGAAATTTCATAATCAGAAAAAAAAGCGAACAGAACATGTAAGAAAGAGGAAAGAAACTGGTTCTGATGTAGTAGGAGCCTTGGGGCAAAAGACAAGCAAGAAGCAGCATTTTTCTTTTGATCAAAAATTGAACGGGGCTTGGTGAGGGTCTCAAGGCAGGGAAGAAGGTGAAGCAATGGAAGGCAAAGAGGTCAGGCAATGAGGCACCCTTGGGACTCGAACTTCTGTGTGGCAACATGGAGGTGGCCTAGAATGTTCCCCAGGAACAGAGGGCACCCCCAGGAAGGCACATCACAAAGGCTCATGAATGAATGAGAAGGGAGGTCGTGGAAAGGAGGCACAGGAGCCCGCAGGGCAGATGAGGTCTCCTCCCCTTCCCTTTCTTCCTCTTCCTCTTCCTCTTCCCCGGGTCCTGTCATATGAGGCTTCCCATGAGACCCCAGGTTGGTCCCGCTGGGGTGGAAGGCCCCAGGAGGGTGCCTTGTTGAGGGGCCCAGATGGCCTCTTCCAGCCTCCCAGTGGGCCAGTCTAGACTGACCAGGAATGGAGGGCAGCAGGGAGTGGTCAGTTAAGTGACCTGTTGAACCCTGGCATGCAGCCATGAGCCACATAATGACTTTTCTGTCCACAACGGACTGCGTGTGTGACGGGGTCCCATGAGACTAGAAGGGAGCTGGGAAATCCCCATCACCTAATGACATCATGGCCATGGCGACATCTTAGCAAAACCCACTCCTCACGGGTTTGTGGGGATGCTGGTGTAACCAAGCGGACGGCGCTGCTGGTTGTATCACAGTTGTGTGTGGCGTGTGACACTTGATAAGGAGGCTAAGTACTGTTACTGGTTTGCGTATTGCCTCTCCTTTGCTCTGTGTTGTCATTTTGGATATGAAGAGATGGCCATAAAACAGTGGGCAGTGAGATGCTGCCCACCGCCTCAGACACGGGTTTTCCTCATCTCCTGATTACATCAAGAGGCCACGCCAACTAGCAAGCACAAGGCCCTGTGTTCAGTCCCAGCATTGCAAGAAAGAAAAACAGGAAAAAAGAAAGACCCCACATCAAGCCATGGACTAATATCATGGAGGTCGTTATAATCGAACTCAGTCACATTTGCAAAATGATGAAATTGCCTAATGACATGTTTCTCAGAGGATGCGCTGGTTGTTAAATTGCATATGGCTTCATTAGTTCTCTGGGGCTGCTATAACAAAGAACCACGATTGGGTGGTGCAGAACAGTAGGGACTGATTCTCTCACAGTTCTGGAGGTCTGGGTTCAAAGCATCGTCAGGACCCTACTTCCCCCAAGGGCACCAGGAAAGGGTCTGCTCCAGGCCTCTTTCTGAGCTCCTGGTAGCTCCTGGCTTGTGGAGAGGAGCCCCAGCCTGCCCACAGCTTCTTCCTATGTTCTGTCTGTGTCTGAATCCCCCCTTTATCAGGACACAGTCATATTGGTTGCGGGACCACCCGACTCCAACATAACTTCGTTTTAACTAATTACATCCGCAATGACTCTATTTCCAGGTAAGGTCTCATCCATAGATGCTGAGGGTACAAATCTGGGTGGGGTGACACAATTCAATCTGTCATACTGCTTAATGTGAAAACCATTTTTGATTTTTTTTTCTCGGTACTGGGAACTGAATCCAGGGGTGCTGTACACCCCAGTACATGCCCAGTCCTTTTAATTTTATTTTGAGACCAGATCTTGCTAAGTTGCTGAGACTGGCCTCAAATTTGCAACCCTCCTGCCTCAGCATCTCAGGTGGCTGGGATCACAGGTGTGCAGTGCTCAGTGCATTTGCTTTTATTTCAGAAAATATTCCTTAACCAAGTAGCGAATCCTCCCCTACCATCGTGGCGAAGGAAGTCCTGGCGTTCTATGAGGCCCACCGTCCTGAGTCGCAGGTCTCTAACTCCCTAAGACCTGAGGATCCAGGGATTGAAGAGGTGGGAGGCAGAGCTGCAGCCCTAAAGGCTGTGGGTTGTCCTTGGGGAGCCCTATGAAGAAGTCTGACTCTAGAATCAGATGCACTAACCACACCACCTAATGGGGGCAGATGACCTCACACATTGCCAGTCAGCCTCTGGCCTCCTTGGTCACAGCTTCATGCTTCTGAAGCAGAGATGTGCCTGATAGGATTGTGTGAGGGACCTGTAATAGGCTAAAGAGGGGCCTCCAGAGACATTAAGTGCCAATTCCTGAAACCTCTGCATATTACCTTATTTGGAAAAAGGGTTTGCAGATATGATAAAATTAAGTGCCCTAAAATGGGAAGGTCATTCTCCTAGATTTCCTGGTAAGCAATCACATGAATCCTTACAAGAGAGAGGTGGGAGATTGGCACACCCCGAGAGGGGAAGGCAATGGGACCACAGCGGCTGAGGTTGGAGGGATGCAGTCACCAGCCAGGGAAAGCTGGCAGCCACCTGGCAGAGCCACCTGGAGAGTCCCAAAAGCAGATTCTCCTTGGGAGACCAAGGTTTTGCAGTGATGCTGATTTCAGAGTTCTGGTCTCCAGAACTCTGGGAGGATGAACTTCTGTTGTTTAGAGTACCCAGTTTGTGGTCATTTGTTTCAGTGGCTACAGGGGACTAATACAGAGCTAAATGGGATCACCTCTGGAGGGTGCGGTAGCGAGGGTCTTCTCAATGCTTGGGCACTGTAATCAGTCAATGCAACCTCTGTGGCACCTGTTGGTGTATGCTGGCCACCTGGATGCGGGGACACAGATGCTGGGGAGCTTAGAGGCCAGGAGAGCCACCTCAGCTAGCTTGATGAAGGCCAGCAGGACCACACCCTGACTCTCAGGAGCCTCAGGCTCTCTTGCCTTTGGGGACTTGTTCTTCTGTGCAAAATCTTAAAAAAAATTCTGCCTCACACCTGTTAGGATGACTGCTACCAAAGCAAACAGACTAAACCGAACCAAAACCCAGACAATAACAAGTGCCGAAGAGGATGTGGAGACATTGGAGTCCCTGTCTACTTCTGGTGGAAATGGAAAACAGTAGGAGGTTTCTCAACATATTTCAATAATAATTACCATATGATCTACTTCTGACTACCTACCCAAAGGAATTGCTAGCAGGAACTCAAGCAAGCATTTGTAGGCCCATGTTCATGGTGGTTTTATTCACAATAGCCAAAAGGGGGAAGCCACTCAAATGTCCATAATAGATGGATGGATAAAGAAACTGTGGTTTTTCCATACACAGGATAGGATCCAGCCTTGACGCATGTCACAGCATGGATCAGCCTTGAGGACTTCATGCTGCATGAAATGGACCAGTCACAAAGATATTGGATGCTTTCACTTACAGAAGACCCTGAGGATGGTCAAATTCATGGAGACAGGGAGTAGAATGGAAACCTCCAGGGGCCAGGAGAGGAGGAATGGGGTGTGTGTTAGTGTTTAGTGGGTGCAGTTCCCTTCTGGCAAGATTAATAAAGTTGTAGAGATTGGCTGGACCACAATGTTAATGTACTTACCATTACTGAATCGAGTACTTAAAAATGATTCAGATGGAGCATTTTATGTGTATTTTACTATATTTAAAAATCTTAGTATTAAAAATAATATTTGATGAGTGCATTGGTATAAAGACAAACTATTATTGCATATTAATACAATATCTATGACCTAAAAGCTCACTTATTTTCCTCTAATTCTGAAAGACAGCTAAACATTTTTGTGGGCCCCAGATGGTATCGCTGGCCCCGCTCTGTGCCCACCAGGCCTGTCGGTGACTTCTGCCCTGTGGGCCAGAGACAATTTGCAGGAGGCCTGGTCTTGCTAAGAGGGGGCTCTAAGGGCAGGTATTAGATCCTGTGCGGCGCCCTCTGAGGTACTGCGGCTCCAGATCCACCCTGCTGACCCCCGCCGCCCCTCTACTCCCTAGACCCTTGAGGCTTCACTTTTGAGCAGCTCCCCTCTGCTGTCCAACACCGCACCATTGGGCCCTCAGTAAGCGATGCTTCTAGAAATGAAGTTTGAGGAAGGTCATGCTCTGCTCACAGCTGAGCTTCCTCCTCTCCCTTCCACCCTCAGCACCAACTAAGTGGATGGGGGGGGGGCAGTTCTCCAAAAATAACAGAGCTCGATGTGCAAAAATAAAAGTCCTTCTTTGAACAACCTGTCGGAGGATCTGTCTGCTGCTCTTAATTCTCCCCGTTGGGAACAATGGCAAAGCTCTATCTAGAAATGAAAGACAAAGGGTGTGGGGGTGGATCGTCCTTAAAGAAAAGGGGGACAGTAAAACACTATGTCCTTGGATGCCCCCTTTCTGTTCCCCAAAATTTAGTCTAGTCAAGGGAACAACAAGAGCAAGGCTGGGGCCAGAATGTCCAGATATTGATATCCCCAAGGACAAGGGCTTCCTCGTGCACACTGGGACCTAGGGCAGGTTCGTGTCATCTGTACAAAGCTACTTTCTTGCATGTTTGCCAGAACAGTTGCTCCTTGGGACGCTGGTCACACAAACAAAGCATGCTAATGCTGATAATGTCACTGTTTCTGTAGCCCAAGACACAAAACAGCTCCCTCAGAAGGGATGGACACAGAACAGAGGGCACTGTGGAAGGGCTGTGTCACTCATCCACACTGCGAGGGAGAGGAGGTGCTGCTGGGAGAGCCCCTGAGGGGAGCAGAGGTGCTACCTGTCAGTCTGTCCCCACTGAACTCTTCTTGGAGCAGTCTCTAAACTCTTGTAAGCATTCTTCACAATCACACACAGTCTCCAGGCACTTTCTTTGGCCTGTCTGCAACCTGCCCCACTGCCCAGGCATACCTGGGTTGCTGACCTGAAGGAGGAGCAGGAGAGTTGGAGGGGGTGGTCACAGCTGACCCACCTGGAGAAGCCAAAAGTCCAAACTGTACTGTTTTTTTTTTTTTTTTGTGTGTGTGTGTGTGTGTGTGTGCATGTTTTACTTCTGAGACTAGTACACACAAATACACTGATCTACAGCAAGGAACTAATAAGTAAAATGAGGTAAATTAACATAAAAGAGCAATTCACAATCGGCCTCCATTTCACAAAACCGTATAAGTACAAAGGCCCCAGGTTATAGCATTCACTCTGAATTTGTTGCTCCATAAGAATAACCTATATGAGGCTTGAATAATTGAAAATTCCCAATTACGGTTCCGACGCGAGGTTCCCCCGCCTCCTGTGAGTGACGTTCCAGACAGTCTCCCTCACTCCGTCTCAAAGCAAGGGGGACATGCCACCCCTCCTGCCTTTCTTCCCGAACAAAAGCCGCGGTGGCTTTGTCAGGTCCCATTTGGAAACACAATATCAATCTTGCCTTATCCATATTATTGATGGGTTGTGGGTATTCTACTGTAATTATGTCAAAAATGAAATATTTCAAAATGTGATTGGCAGGCTGATTACAATAATGCGTGTGATTAGACCCAGGGCTTGCTTGTGCAACTAGAGAGAATGTCAGTGGCAATTAACTGTTTTCTTTAAAGTTTGCCAAGATTTCTCTTATTTTTCACTGTGTCGTTGTAAAATAGCCCACTGGGGCACCCGGTGGGGGCATCTTTAGTATTCTTCCTTGGAGAAGCCAATGGGATTGCAGGCAGGGATAAAAGAATCCTCAACTGCCAGGTGAACTTTCCAGCTTGAACCAGGGACAAAGGCCTTCGGGATTCTGTGTGTGTGTGTGTGTGTGTGTGTGTGTGTGTGTGAAGGGGGATCACAGCTTTCTACAGGAGCTCTGCAAACACTCAAGGCTACCTCGAGGACCCATGGCCCCAGGAATGGGCCCCAGAAGCCACAGTGGAAGTGCAAGCCCCAGTGCCCAGGATGTGTTTGCATTTGGAGATGGAGCCTTTACAGAGGCGATTGAGTTAAAATGAGGCTTTAAGTTGGGCCCTAATTCAATGTGACTGTGTCCTTGCAAGAAGAGGAGACTAGGATGTAGAATGGGCTGGGCTGGCCTCCAGTTCTGTTCTCATTTCAGTTCTGTGAGTGATTTCAGAGAACCTAGGTGCCCCTTTCCAGCTGGACCCTCCTGGGTTCAGTCAAAATGTGACCCTCCCTGCCCCCTGGAGCTCCTGAGGAACCCCGAAGCCACAGAAGGCCTCGCTGACCTGCTCCAGCACCCTCAGCCGCTCTTCTACTCATGGAAACTCTGTGTGGAGAGAGGACTCTTGGCTTGTCCTGCACTCGCAGGTTCTATTCTTAGGGAGCAAAGTGTGAGTGAGTGAGAGGCCGGGACCCCGAGGTGACCATGGCAGTGGTGCTCTTGGATTGGGGAATGGAAAACTTGTCTCTTTCAGCCCTGGGGTTCCCTGGATCTCAGCTGTCTCATCTCAGAAGCCCCCACCCCCAGGCGGGGCGAGGAGCACCCTCCCCAGGCAACATTCATCTTGAACTTGGCATGTTGGTTGGCTCGGGCTGCTGTCATAAAGAGCCAGAGATGGGGGCCTGAACAGAAATGTATTCTCCCGCACTCTGGAGCTGGAATCTGAGGTCAGGTGTCGCAGGGTGGGTTTTCTCTGAGCCACTCTCTCTAGCCTGTAGATGGCATCTCCTTGCTCTGCCTTCACAGTCATTCCTCGGCGTGTATCTGTATCCTAGCCTCCTCTCCTTATAAGGACACAGTCACATTGGATTAGAGCCCGAGCTAATGGACTCATTTTAACTTACTAACCTCTACAAAGGTCCTGTCTCCAAATGCAAATGTACATTCTGAGCGCTGGGGATAGGACTCCAACATCTGGCTTTGGGGACCCAAGTTGATAACGCTCTGTGACGAGTTCCTCTCAGGAAGGCCCTTGGGTGCAAAGACTCTTAACCACCCCTGTAGGGGGCCCAAGGAATGCATGTTTGTTAACAAATAAACCCTGTGTTAGCGTCTCATGAAACTTCGTCTCACAGGTCTGGAGGCTGGAAGTCTGAGGTCAAGGTGTGTGCCCAGCTACGCTCTGAAGGTGCCAGACAAGAGGCTGTGTTGGCTTCTCTGAGCTTCTGGTAGCTCCTTGGCTTGTGGCAGCAGAGCTCCCATCTCTACAAGGTGTCCTTGTGTGTGTGGATTTATGTGTCCAAATTTCTCCTTTTAATAAAAACACCAGTCATCTTGGGCTTGGGTGCATTTTTTCTCAGTAGGACCTCATCTAAACAAATTATACCTACAATCACTCTAATTCCCAACAAGGCAGTGAAGGTCAGGACTCTAACGTGAATTTGGGAAGGCACAATTCAATCTCTAAAAGCCCTTTAGGCTCCTTCTGCTGGAGTTGGGGACACTTTGCAAGTTAAATACCCACCTGGTCCCTTAACACCCCTCAGGACAGATGAAGCGAATCATGTTACAGAGACAGGTTCAGAGACTTTCATGAGCGCAGGTATCTGGTCACAGAGCAGGGCTTGGGCCTCTCAGAAAGTGACCTGGTGAGGACACTCATTCTAGGGCCTGCCCTGCGTCTCCTTCTCCTTCCTGCAGAAGTCCCCACTTCTAACAGAGGCAAAGGTGAGGCTGGGCTTTGCCTTTGGATACTCAAGGCAGACCTTGAACCCTGGGGGGCGATGAACGGCTTGGAGTTCCCCATGCCTTCCCCGAAGGCAGGCTTTGGCTGGCAAGGCTGTGGCGGCTTTGATTTGACTCAGGAACGTAAGAAACCACCACAGAATTGGTCCTGCCGTGGGAAGGGAACTCTGCTAATGCTTTCTTGTCATTTGGCTCCTGGAATCAGACTCGATTCTCATTAATTAACAAAGCCCATCTACTAACGAGGTTCTCCATTTTGAGTCTCTGTTTTCTCCTGGGGTGCTTCCAAGCTCTCCTCTCAGAATGGTGGCTATACAGTGACACCAGCTAGGGCAGAGGACACAGTGACAATGTACCACCTCCAGAGCTCTTCTCCCCCAAGGATGCTCTGCAGCTATTAATGCAAACTTTCTTTCACATGATGTTTTAGTCAGTTTTTGTTGTTGTTGTTGCTGAGACCAAAGACCTGGCGAGAACGATTAGAGAAGGAAAGTCTATTTGGCTCAGGGGTTCAGAGGGCTCAGTCCACAGAGGGCCAACCCCATAGCTCTGGTCCAGGGTGAGGCAGAGCATCATGGTGGAGGAAAGCAGCGCAGGACATGGCACTTAGGAAGTAGAGAGAGCTCTGCTGACCAGAGACATGCCCCTAGTGACCCTCCTCCTCCCGCCACACCCTACCTGCCTTCAGTTACCACCCTGTTAATCCACATCAGCGGATAAATCCATTGATTAGATGACAACTCTCCTCTTGTAATCTGATTATTTCACCTCTGATATTCTTGCATTGTCTCATACATGAGCTTTAGGGGGACTACTCATAACATAGGTATTTTCACTAGACTGGGTGCCTTGGGCTTGTCAAGTATTCTGTTTGTCTCTTGCAGTGTTACAAACCATCCACAGAGCCCGTGGCATAAAACAAGAGTGCCATTTTATCATAGGCACAATGCTATGGGTTAGGAATGGGGGCAGGGCCTGCAGGACAATGGTGCTCTGGGCACCATGGCTGGGCCTCGTTGGGTTTGGCCTGAAGGAGTGGAGAAGCCCGGCCTCTCCCCTGGGGCTATATTACTGGACCTGGGCTCTGGTTGCCAGCACCTCAATTCTTCTCCACGTTGTGTTCACTAACACCGCATTACCCAGACACCGACATGTCTGACAATCGGCTGGGACAGCTAGGACAGCTGGTTGGACCATGTCACCCCCTCCACCTCACACCAAGGCCTGCGAGTGCACTACACACACACGTTCACATACATTCATTTCTTCAGTGGCCTCTGGAGTCTCTCTCTCTCAACACAAGCCTCTTCATGTGGCTGGCTTGAGCCTCCTTGAGGGCAGACTCCAGAATGGGACAGCTGGCTCTCCCGGGAGACAGTGTTTAAAGAAGACCAGGTAGAAACTGCAAGGGTGTCTGACTCAGGCTTGGGAGTCACACAGGGCCTCTGCTCCACATTCTGTTGGCCTAGGAAATTACTAAGGCCAGCCCCGATAAAAGGAGATGGAGAAGAAACTTATAGGCATCTTAAACCTTTCACAGCACATCCTGCTATTAACCATGATCAGCTACTCCAGCCCGTCTCCCCAAGCCAACGCCACAGGGGCTTAGGATGCTGCTCTCAGCCACACATCTAGCCACGTCACCCCCCACCTCACACCAAGGCATGCGAGTGCACCTACACACACACACACACACACACACTGTCATTTCTCCAATGGCCTCTGAAGTCCCTTGGCATGCGTGGCTCAGGAACTTCTTCATGGCCTGGCTCCTACTTACCTTTCCCCTCCTTTCTCCTTATCCCTACTCTCCAGTCTAAATCCTTACAATTCCAGAAATGCGCCACCTTCCTATCGGTCTTTACATGTGCTGCTTTCATTGCCTCCCATCTTCCTTGTGTCCTTGGGCCAGCAACCCACCTTCAGAAGAAGCCTTCCTCCCACCCCACCTACCCTCACAAGGTGCATATTGAAATACAGACCTTTTCACGCTTGAGTCCACATGTCTGTCTTCCCTTTTGGACTCCGACTTCCTTGTAGCCAGCTGCCATATTCTTGCACGGGTTCTCTCTGCATACACGGACGTGGACTGCTTTAGATACTGTGGGTGTGTGCATGCGTGAAAGAATCATCTTGGAGCAGTGAGCGCTGTGGCCGAGGGAACGGCTTCATATTGGATTGCCCCAGTGCTAGCCTAGGAGATGTCAGCAGGAACAGCAGAGGTAAGAAATCGCTCAGAAACTCCACTTGAGCTTCTGGAATCTTGTAGCCCTGCTCTCTTAAGCACGCTCTGCCTTCCTTTAGCCCTGTGGATGGTGATGGGTGTCACCCAGGGGAAGGCTGTGCTAGGTGAAATAAGTTTGAGAAGTCTGAGGTCAATCCAGATTGATTTTCCCCTTTGACCCTCAGAGTTCAACATGTTGGTGGGGATCCCTGGCATAAGGCACAGGATGTACGTTTCCCATACTTTCTTCACTTTGGGACACTGGTGGGACCTCTGGGCCATGGCACATGCTCTGGGAATGTTGTTTAATCACTGTGGCTCCTCATTGCTGCTTTGCTCATAGACTCTTTCATGGGACACTCCTGTCTATGGCACCTACTGCCTAGGCAGTGCATCAAACATCTCTGGCCCTCAGCTATTGGCAAAGGGTGGGTCAATGACATGACCAAGAAATGCTAACCAAATCCTCTGTTCCACAGCAGGTGACTGAGCTAAAGAGTCACATGGAGTCCACACTATAGGCAGCCATTCTGGTCCATGGACAGCACAAGTGACTATGAAATCTGTGACATATTCAGATGCCCCTTTAGAAGGATGCAGTGGAGGGTTAGAGAGATCAGTGGTCTCCTGGCCCCAAATGTAGGGCTCTTCCTCCTCGACCACCGCCCTCAGAGGCACCCGAACCCCTCAGTCACTGAAGACATATGACAAGCAGGCACAAGGACCCTATGTGCACTGAGCACCCTCACTTATCAGGTCTCAGCAACGGTGATTGAGTGATCTCTCACAAGAACAACAGGCGCTGGTATTATTAAACTATTTCATACATGAGGGGGCCTGGCCGAGGATTCACACTGGAAATAGTGAAGGGCATTGGAATTAAGCTCGTGTGAGCTATCCAGGTGGCTCCAACATCTTTGCTCAGGGGGCTGTGCCTATAGAAGTCTTCTATAGTCCATCGAGAATGTTCCGATACCTGCCAATGGGTACAAAAGTGCAGCCGCCACAGGGCCTCTTCCTCGCCCACTGGAGATCCAACCCCACCAAGGATGAGCTACTGCATGGGCCGCTTCCAGAGCCGCCTTCGGGGGAAAAGGATCAATGGCAAAATTGGATGATCCAACAAGGCTTTTGCAGTAAAAGCTTTTTATGCCGCTTGTTCAAAGCGTTTAAGTGCCTTTTAGATCACAGATTGAACCATCGACATTATAAAGTGGAACCTTTTAATACCAAAATACACTTCCAGAGTAAAATTCCATTATGGGAAAGAGCATCTCGCCGCACCATCTAGATAATAATTCTCTCCCGGGTAATAGGAAGTATGAAATGTTTGATGATAAACAGAGTTTCTCAGTGTTGTAATAAGACACCTCCCACTGCTGTGTGGTGTGTGTGTGCGTGCGTGTGTGTGTGTGTGTGTGTGTTGTGTGCACACTGCAAGTCACTTCTCATCTGTGGACACCAGTGTCTTCATCTGTAAACAGTGGGAACTGTACTGGATGAGCTTTGAGGCACTTCCAGCCACCAGATTTCAGGGAAAAGCTATGTTTCCATTTTCTCATGCTCAAAATGAGGGCATTTGTATCAATCACGAAACTTTCAGCTGAAGTGATAACTTAAAGTGCTTTAAGTGAAAGGGAAAAAAACAACTATAATGGCTTAAGACTCGTGCAACTAAAATCTCAGGAGCATGTGCATTCCTAATTTAAGCCATCTTGCAAGCAGATGCTCCGGCAAGGTCAATGCTACCAGGACTTGGTTTCCTTCTGTCTTCAAAATCATGCTGCCCCATTCCTCACGTGCTGGGATTCTCACTGCTTCGCGATGTCAGCAGAAAGAGAACTTCTTTCTCCCAGTTTTTGACAAAATCCCCTGGATTGAATACCATTGGTTCAGTGGGCATCACACTGTCTATCCCTGAAGCAGTCGACATCTTCAGGTTGCAGACTGCACTGATTGGCTAGCCCTTGGTCACATGCTCACCCCAGAGCAGAAGTGGTCAGCCCCTTTCAACTGTAGGTCAAAGTCATGGGTGATGGGCCCACCTGGAAAAGTGGGGTGCTGGTAAGGAAACAACAGATGTCCGCGGGGGTGGACCTATCTCCAGCCTGGATCCCAAGGCTGATGTGAGCTCTAGAAGCACTGGAGGCACTTTTGAGGTTTTTAAATCCAACCTCTCTGCTTGAAGTTGGGGATACTGAGGCTCAGAGCCTGGAAACGACTTGCCCAAAGTCACTGGAGTCATTAGTAATGTTGGGAAAACATAACGGCGGCAGCACCCCAGGAAAAAAAAAAGAAAAAACCCCAACATGGCGTCTAACGACCCTCTTTCTCCTCTTTGTTTCTTTCACTGGCTCGAAATGTTCCCGCCGGCGCCAATGTTCAAACCCTGCTGGTGGGAAGCCTTAGCCCCAATTAGAATTAACTTCTTGGGCTCCGGAACTGACATATGGAAGAGCTTGCCAATAAACGGGCGACCTGTTATCTACCTCAGCCCTGCGACCTCTCCTTTGACCTATATAAACACACAGCCTTTTGTAATAAAGCGGAAACCTCTTCGGTGATCTGTGTCGTGTGGTGCGGCGGCTTCCAGTCTTACAAGTAACTTGTCTGCTACCAAAATTCAGGACTCTTACATCCAATTCCATGTACTTTAACTATTCTCTGAACTCTGCAGCCCTGAAGGGCTGACTGGAGGGAGTCTCTCCACAGAGTCTGGCTGAGGCTTTGCTATTTAAACTTGCTTCTGTTGATATCAGCCTCTTGGTGTGGCCAGTTTAGGATCTTTCAAGTTGGGCAGACGCTCTGAGTTTCCATATGTGGAGTCCGGACGTCCCAGTCTGATTTCTGATATGACACTGATTTGCTGTGTACTCTTGGTCAAATTACTTTACCTCTCTGTACATCAGTTTATCAGTTTGTAAATGTCCCTTCATATTAATATGCCTCCTTATTGCCCCTCCCACCTGTACACCCCTGAGTCTCTCTTGTTCTAGAAGGTGGTCTCCTAGAGTCGGGTCTCCAGGAAGGCTTAGGTAACCTCTCTCAGGCCAGTGTTTGTATTTTGACAATGCATTCAGAGAACACAGTAGCTGTAATAATGAGAGAGTTTCAGGCAGCATAAGATGGCCATGTCCTGGGTTTGGAGAAGAACTGGATTCCTACCTCAGTTCTTCTTTGTCTGACTTCCAGGGCTGATTGAACCTCTTTGGGCCTCTGATTTCCTTGGAGAGAAGAGTGGCTATGAGGACAAAGTGACGCACACTGCTGTCCTTGGGCCACAGCAGTCTCCAATTTGGGAGATCAGGAGGAAAGCTGGGCAACCCCTGGGGGCAGGGGCAGTGCCGTCTCCTAGCTCTGATTTCATGAAAGGGAATTACAGCAGCGGCATCCACCACTGCTGTGACTCAGATCGGATTTGGAGCGTCCTCTAAAAAGTCATGTCCAAGTTCTGACTTCTGTGAGTGGGATTTTATTTGAAAATAAAGTCATTGTGGATGTAACTAAGGATCTTGGGTTGGGCTCGCCCTGGAATTAGAGTGGACCCTGAATCTAATGACTGGTCTCCTTAAAAGAGAAAGGAAAGGGAGACTTGAGACCCACAGAACCAAAGACCATGTGAAGAAAGAGGCAGAACTTAGAGCCACGCAGCCCCTCACGGGGGACACCAGGGGCCCTCTGAAGCTGGGAGAGGCTGGAAGCCTCTTCCCCTGGAGCCTCTACCTTGGTTCTCCAAAGCTGTGAGAGGATTTCCGGTGTTGTAAAGCTCACGCAGTTTATGCAATTGGTTGCAGCAGCCCCAGGAAACTAATGCAACTGCCGGTTCAACTTTATGATAAGACAGAAACTTCCCAAGTTCTGCAGCATGGACTCAAACTGCCTTTGTGGCTACAGAAGAATTCTTATCTCCGTCTTTCTCTCTCCCTCTCTCCCCTCCCCACATCCACGCTCAGTGTGTGCCCTACCTTGATGTTCGGTCTGATTACCCGTGGAAATTTCCCCTACTGAGCCGATTAATCACAATACTGAGTCATTCATATCACACTTAGAAATTCCTGATCTTGCTTAAAAGTAGGGGGTTACGGATACGTGAAATAAACCCAGCTGCAAACCAGAGTGATTTTTGGTGATTTAATTCCCTCCGGGATCACAAGGAGGGGAGGGGAATCAGATGGCAGGAATGCATTTTAAATGATATATTTTTTTTTACTACTAATAATAGGAAGAATAGCATGGTATGGCTTTGGCAAGTGAGCCACACCAAAGCCTTCGTTCATTCCACGGATATTTAGTGGATGTGCGTTATGTGTTAGGCACCGGGCAAGGACTCTTCCCCGTGAATCGAATCTTCAGCCTAGTGCAGAGGACAAATGATTGCGTGGGGGATCATGTTTGGATGCTGGATTTGGTAGTGAGTGCTTCAGGGGAAGGATGCAGGGTGCTGGGAGAGGGGCTGCTGATGCAGTGGGTGAGGGGTGGGCTGGGGCTCCAGAGCCCACCCCGAAGCCTGAGGTGAGCTGCATGACATCCCGGGTCTCTGTTTCTTAGGATGTGAATGTAGCCTTTCCTCTGAGGTCATGGTCTTGATTTTGAGTTTCCAGGGAGGGTCTAAAATGCCTCTTTAGCTGGCTCTTCTCACTCACTGCAAACTCAGCACCTTGCAGCAGGCAGCAGTGGAAACCTGGGCCGGGTCCCCCCTGGGCTCCTTGAAGTCTTGCTCCTGTACATGCGATTCATTAATCAGCCCAGGATTTTATTTTTTTATTTATTTTATTTTCCTCTTTTGGCTTTTTTAAAAGAATAATTTCACAGGTTACGAAATTCTAGATCGCTTTATTATTATTTTTTTCTTTTGATGACTTAGATGCTCAGCCTTCTGACTCTGTCACAAGGTTTGGGAACAGAAGTTTGTTGTGATTCTCGTATTTGCTCGTTGACAGGTAAGGCGTGTTTTTCTTCTGGCTTCTTTCCAGAGCGTTTATTTGTCTTTGACTTTTCTGCAGGTGGACTTTGACATGCCCGTTTGGTTTTATTGTTGTTTGGTTGCTGTTCTCCGTCTCCCTTTATCCTGCTCCGTGTTCTCTCAGTTCCCTGGATCCAGTCGGATTTCTTACTCTGCGTTCACTCCTGAGCTTAGCTCATCTGTTCTTGGATGACGGTTCCAGTTTCCAGGGCACCAACTAGACGCCAAGTTTCTGTCACTATCCTCTGAACTCTGGGTAGGTTTGAACATAAAGATCCAAACACAAAGAACCTTGACAATGGAGAAATTGGAGCCAAAGAAGAAGGGTTAGCAAAAGACACTGCAAAGGGATTTTCAGAGAGGGAAAGGGAACTAGGGCAGAGTGGTGTTAGAGAGGCCAGGAGAAGAAGGAACTTTAAGGAAAGAATGGTCAACTCTGGTGACTGCTGCAGGCCAGGAAGGTGAGAACTGAGTTGTGGGAATTGTGACCAATCCGGGGACACCTGGTCATCAGGGAACTTCCCTAGAGAACTGTGGGCTGTGAAGGAGGCAGATGCTTTAGGAGAGAGGGTTAAAGTACAGCAGGAGATGAAGTGAAGACATAGATACAGTAGTCCTCTTCATTCATGGTTTGCTTTCTGAAGCTTCAGTTACTCATGGTCCACCATTTTCTGAGAATTTAGAATGGAAAATTTCAGAACCAAACAATCTGCAAGTTTTAAATTGAGGGCTGTTCTGCATGTCATAATAAAATCTGTAGCCATCCCACTCTGTCCCCCCTAGGATATGAATCATATCTTTACCACAGTATCCACACTGTATATGCTACCCATCCAATGTTGCTATGGCTCAAAGTTCTAGGATTTTATCACAGTATCCACACTGTATATATGCTACCTGTCCAATGTTGCTATGGCTTGAAGATCTAGGATCCTCCTCCTCCGGGTGTATCATCAGAAGGTCCATAGTAGATGTGTCATGAGGCCTACTACATGCACCTCCTTCCATCTCACCTTAACTCACATGACCACAAGGTGAAGACTGAGTACAGCATGCAGCCCCATGCTGGGTTCTTTCTCTTAGTTTTACCAACCCGACGAGTCACCTCTCCTTACTTGGTAGGAGTGAGTAGGAAATGTGGTGGACTTCCTTTCCAATAGCTTTCCCTGTTGTGTGGAATGGAATTTTCCTCACAGAAGCTGGAGGGTGGGAAGAGCAATGCCTCTTAACTTGACCATCTCCTGTACTATAACTGTCAGTCTATGTACATCCCCTGCTCAGAATGTGGCCTGTTCTGTATAGCAGTCTTTTCTTATTTATTCTTGTCCTAAGACCTGGCACCAAGTCTGGGGCCTAGTAGGTGCTCAGTAAATAATCATTTAATAGTAAATGAATAAACTCCAGGCCAAACCAGCAGAGGTACCCCAAACCTCTTCTGCTTAACAGATTTTCAAAACATCTGAGACTTATCTCAGTGTTAATCTAGGACCCATGACAATTGTGGGAAAGAATGACCAAGATCGCACACAATCCTTTGGTTTGTATTTAAATACCCAGTGATAAATTACCTCAGTTAAATCACGCTTTCTGCCTCTGTTGCAGGTGTTAGATCATGAAAATATCGGCTGAGCTCAGCTCCCTGGTGTGAAAAGCAAGTCCTGGGAAATCTAGACATACTTGTGAATTGCAACCTGGGTTTCTTTTATTAACGGTCACTAATGGTCTGCAATCAAGCCACACCTGTGAGAAGCAAAATAACAATTGACCTGTTTGCTTGAAGTGAGTGCAATTTATCAACTTGCTGATTATTCACTCTCTCCTGGTATCAGCCTGACACATTTGTGCAGAAAGAGAGAGAAAAATGTGCTCTTATCTGGTTTTAGTAGGCAGTGTGGAGGTACCAGGAATCCTACAGTCTTGGGTATAAAATTCCACTGTCACTAACTAGCTGTATTAACCCACTTTCTGCTACTATAACAAAATACCCGAGGCTGAGAAACTTATAAAGAAATTCATAAAGAAATGAAGTCTATTTAGCCCACAGTTTTGGAGGCTGAAATTCCAAACAGCATGGTGCTGATCAAGAGCCCCCGTGGCTGCATCACTTTGTGGCAGTCGACGTCATGATGATGGGAGCAGGAGAGGGAAGAAGAGGTCAATCACAAGACAGGAAGCCAGGGAATGGGAAGAGGCCAGGCTCCTCCTCCACACCGACTCCCTTTGAGAACTAACTCAGGGTCCCAGGAGAACTCCACCAGTCCCTTGCAGGACATGCCCCTGCTGACCTGGGGACCTACTGCCAGGCCCCGCCTCCTGGAGGTCCCACCACCTCTTCACATCACCACACTGGGGACCAAACTTCCAGCACATGAACCTTTGGGGACAAAGCCCAGCGCTGGCCAGAGCCCCAGCTGAGGTGCTGCTTCCCTCCTGCTGGCTGCTGGGGTTTGCGCCTGCCTTTCAGGGTGGATGGTGGGTGCCAGTGTCCTCCAGGCCTTCTGGGCTTCAGAGCAACATGGGTTCATCCTGCCCCTTTTTGCCATTTTCCTAGGAACTTTGTCAGTTGATTTAATACTTTTAACGGCAGTTGTCCCACATGGCTCCTTTGCTTCCTACTTTCTGCTTCATAGAAGTCTCCCTCCATCTGAGGGAAGGAGAAAAAGGATTCCTGACCTGGGTCACGAACAGGTTGCTGCAGAATGCCGGTGTGAGATAGAGATGCAGAGCCCTGGCATCAGGAGAGGAGGAGGAGCCAGTGTCAGGAGCCGGCACTGCCCAGGACAGAGCCAGGCCGCTGTGGGGCTGAGTTCTGGCGCGTGGTTTGCGAGGGCTGCCCCTGCAAAACACCCAGACGGGGACCGAAACAAGGAGATCCGTGTCCGCCCAGCGCTAGAGGCTGCAGGCCAAGATCAAGATTCAACCGGGCTGGTTTCTCTGTTCCTGTGTCTTCAGGTGGCCTGCCTCTGTGTGGGTCTGTGTCCCAGTCTCCTCTTGTCCCCTCATCCCCAGGGGTGGGAACTGAACAAGGGGCTCGTGCGTGCCAGGCAGGGGTGCGGCCACGGAGCCAGCCCCCCTCGCCTCCTGTAAAAGCACTAGTCACATTTGATTAGGGCCTACTCATGTGATGTCATTTAGTCACCTATCAAAGACTGTCACAGTCACATTCGGAGGCATTGGGACAGGACTTTCGCGTACGAATGGGGAGTGGTGAGGTGGCCCAAGTTAGCCTGGGCACCGCGGAATCAGCGCCTGTGGAAGAGCATGTCCCAGAGCCAGGAGACGGGAGGGAACCTCACAGGCTGAGTCCTGTCAGACCATCCCGTGTGGGGTCTGTCTCCAGCTCTGTCTGGGAGGCTCCTGGGGTGGGTACGCACAGGCCCTTCTTAGGGACACAAGAGCACACGAGTCACGCCCTCTTTTCTCTCTTCAAACGTGCATGTGCCATCTTTGTCCCCTTTCCTGTGTCATTTCTCCTCTGAGGCAAGGAGCTACAGTGCCTTTCTTACCTGACATGGGGGGAACCAGAGGCTCTAAGAAACTGGTGGAAGGGGGGACATGGAATTCCTCCCAAAAAAGTCTAGCTCAGAGCCCTGTCTCCCCAGAGAACCTTGGCTCCCTATGATTCTCCTGCCCCTGTGCCACTGGGTAGCTACCATTGGGCCCTCGCTCAAAGGTACCCTGTGATCAGTTGGTAGGTTTCTGCAGATCAGGGAGCACGCGTCCTCCTTTGCCACGCAATCCCATCTGCCCTGTGTTACGGAGGAGGACCCTGATCTCTGAGATCATACAGCTGATTTCAAATCCTGGCTCCACTCCTTATTAGCTGGATCTCTTTGGGTCCGTGGCCTAAGTTCTCCGAGACTCAATTTCCTCACCTGTAAAATGGGGCAGTAATGTGCCTTACCTCGAAGTGGTGCCAGAAGATCCAATGAGATACGACCCCGCACTTAGGACCACGCCTGGCACATGGTAACAGCGAAAATGTATTATCTGTTATCACTTAAAAGTATTTTGTTAGAGTTTATTGGCAGGGAAAGGACCTAGCTACAGCGTGGTAGTGGTGATGGCGATGTGTGGAAAAGAGAAAAATGCATTTTCTACGCCGTAGCTATATTTGGCAACAAGTCTCTCCGATTCTCTTGTAATAAAAGGACTTTGTTTTGCTCAGAGCCCCTTTGAGTCTCACAATAATGCTTATATATAGTGCCTTTTGTCCCGGAATCTTGGAGCAGCCCTGAAATCAAAACATGACAAGAGCTGGATAGTTGCAAAAATAAAAGCAACCATTTGCTTTTGTTTTTGAAAAAGCTCTCCTTCCTTTCCCAGTTTGCAACTTGGCAGCTGGATATGAACACGTATGTATATTAGACTTGAGTCTGTGTCTAGCCACCGACAATAAATGATGACAGCTGCTTGCAGGGTGGCTCCTGGAGATGGAGTGGTGTGAGAAGCGCACCCCGTGAAGTGCAGGAGGACAAGAAGGGAGCAGGGTGTCTTTCATGAGTGATTTCCAAGGGCCACGATTTAAAGGTGTCTCTCATTGAATCCCAACAGCTACTCTCATTCACAGATGAGAGGGGGCCTCGGCAAGGTTAATAATTTATACAGGATCACACAGCAATTAGGGTTCCAGACCCAGGTCTGCCTCATTCCCAAAACCCACGTCCCATCACGTCACCACATTGCTTCTTTCTCTAAGGACATTGTTTTCACCTTCAAAAAGTGTGAAGAAGGATAAGGGAGGCAAGGTCCCATTGGAGTTTGGGAGCACCAGATACAATGTGGGAAGTGGAAATGAAGTGGGGGCAGAGGATCTGGAGAGAGTTTCTGTTTTAGCAAGCGCCAGGTATCCTAGGACTTCATCAAATCTAAGGCTTCATCAAGTGTCAAAAGTCCCATTATTTTATGTGCTACTAATCAAGAAGCTATAAAACCACTGCCAATTATCATAGGCAATGGATTGCAAGACTTATCCTGATATTGGAGAGATTTAAATGTGAAAAGCCTGCGTCTTAGAAGTGATGAGAGATTGCATTTATCTGGGTCCGCTTCTCTCTGTATCAGACAGTCAAAGGTTACTGCAGGACACAGTAACCACACTAGGTATTTTAAACTCAAAGGGATTTAATACAGAGGGTTAATCACTGAAGGGCAGGGCTAGCCAGCAGACTCTAGCTAGAACACTGCAGCACTGCACAGAGTCCCTGGGCCTCCACTAGCTCTGACCTCGTCACATTTTCCAGCATCAGCAGTTGTGATTGACATCCAGCTGCATTTACAGCAGACAGTCGATATTCTGGTTACTAGTCGTGTGACCTTGAGCCGATCAGTTCGGCTGGGGAGCTTGGTCTCTTTCTCTGGACACCAGGGTTGTATTACCTATCTTGCAGGGTTACATGAGACAGTTTTCTAAGAATGTGATAAGTTCTCATAAAAATCTTAGTTACTAGAATTTGTGGACATACCTGGCTTTCCCACAGGATTATACGTGGGTCAGGACACCACCCTGTCACAAAGTGCTTAAAAACAATGGTCAGTACCAGCCAGGGACCCCTGAACTCATCGGTTCCTCACTCCTCTCTCATTTCCTTCCTCCCTCGGATTGTTGTTGAGCTGCGAGGACACCTTAATGCCTTCGCCCTAGATAGATCAAAGCTCTCCTCAGTTTGAGGAAGCAAATTGCTGGTTGGCCAGGATAATTGTTCCCATTCTACAGATGAAAACGAGGACAAGGACTCACGAACTGACTCGAAGGTGGAGCCCCAGCAGCTGGGCAGCCTGCCAGGGTGTGCTGCTTCCTAACCACTCTCTTGCCTGTTTCAACTTCAGGGATTGAGTTTCTGCCCGGGGGGAAGCATACCAACCTCCGGCGCTTTCCCTGCATGTCTTGTACAATGTGTACTTCTCAGTGCCGGCATGCTGGGGCTGTCAGGGTGGAGGGGCTCCCTCCCTTCTGGGCCTGACCATGTGGCAGATCCATGCAGATTCCACAGATGGATTTTAAGCTTGGTCTGCCTTTGCTGGGCAGCTGGAAGACTGTTATTTACGGTGCCTGGCCCACTTCTGAGTTGCTCTGATCATCTTTGGTGACTTCTTAACCAGGACTCCCACTATCCATCTCTGCCAGAGATCTCTACAAGTCTCCACCACTGAGACGAAATGGTTCATTTACAAGAACTGTCCTGCTGTAGCACATGAAGCTGGGTATAAAGGGGTCGTGAAGAACACACTTAGAAGGTGAAACAGAGGACCTGGAATTGTTTAAATTCTTTGAGACATTTTCTTCCTTCCAGGAATTGGGGAGATAATGTATGTGAAAAAATACAGGTAGCATGGCCTCCTTAAATACTTGTTAAACCAGTATCCCTAGGTTAGTCCAATCCCCAGCTCGCAGGAGGTGCTGAGTCTGACTGTCCAGGTATTTATGAACACATGGCAGGATTGTACTCATGACCCTTCTTCTCTGGTTCAATTCTCAATTCTAAAAGCCTAACCCACAGAGCATCCTGACTGGTCAATCTTCTGCATAACCTTGACCTTGATATGAAGCTATCAACGCGTAACAAAGTGCTGAGGGTGTTCCTGTCTGCAGCATTTCAGACACACCTCCTCTGCAACAGCAGCTCGGACTGGGGTCCTGTGGGCTCTTCCCTGATAGGAGGTCTCTGCATGTGTGGGTGGTGTTGGAGGTGTTGGCAACTGCCTTGAAATGTGCTGCGTTTAAGGAGCGTTGAGCAGTAAGCCATCCTACTGAGGTGCCAGAGCCACGAGCTCCAGAATAAATACAGTCTATTCTCACCCTGGAACACTTCACTCACTGTGGTTTATTTAATTGTGCTTTAAGGCCAGCCAATTGTTAACCCAGTGTGGAAGGAGGGACCTTTCTTCTGCAGGTCTACAGTGAGGTTCAGGGAACATGGTCACACTGTAACAGATAAATCCTATTCCAAGTCTTCTTAGCCTGTGTGTGTGTGTGTGTGTGTGTGTGTCTACGTGCACAGAGTGTCTTTCACTGAATGGATTCTAGCCACAGAGTCTTGCTGGGGGATTCCACACTCATGAGATGTGTGAATCTTGAGACCTCTTTGCTGACAAATATTCATCGAGTGCCCTCCTTCTGTATGTTTCTGTCAGGGTCTCAGTAGAAAGCAGATGACACATTTGAAATAGGATCATTTGAACAGGGTTTATTTGTAATACGACTGTTTAAAGAGGTGTGGGATGGAAACCAGGAGGATGCAGTCATGACTGGCTCAGCAAGTCATGGTGTCACCGCCTCCAGATCTGAAGCTCAAAGGGAGGGCTGATCCTGCAAACTGGAGGTGGGGCAGGCAGGGAGCAGTGACCTTTGGCTAAGACCAACTGGAGGCGCCTGGGACAGAGGAAACCAGGGGGAACCCATTAACCAACCCTTAGCTTTCCTTCCAGTCCTCTGTGGGGTTCCCCACTGGCTGAACACAACAGAAGCCAGGGAGCACAGGGATCTTGAATGGTTTGTAGGGAGTAGCCTCCGTGGGCAGAGGGCAGGATGGGGAGAATCTGGTGAGGCGAGGTATCTAGAGGGGCAAATGTTAAGACATCAGTGAGATGCTGCACTGTCCAATGGACAGTGATTACAGGTTTTGTGGGGACTGAAGCTCATGCAATTTTAAGAAAATCATACCAAAAAAATCTCCAAAGTGATGTATAAACACAGTTGAGGTTCTTCCCAGGGCTTTGAAACATACCATGAAAGAGAGGTCCTGACACTCATGCTTCATTGTAAATCTCCCTCTGCGTATGGTCTTGTGATTTTGACCTAGAACAGCACCCCAGTCTGCAAAAAGCCTGTGTGGATATGCAGACTTAGACAAGTGATTATAAATACAAGGCAAACTTGTACAAGGAAATTACAGTATACACTGAAACAGACTTTGAAAGACAGAATTTAGACACCGGGCAACAGGTGAGCAGAATAATAATACTAAGGCCCTCTCATATTTATTGAGCACCAAGTGCAAACTATTGCCTATACATTGTCTCATTTAATCCTGACAAAAACAGGAAGCCAAGGCTCACAGAGGTTAAGTAACTTCCCTTAGGTTGCAAAGCTCTAAAATGGAAGAGCTAGGATTTGAACTGCATGTGGTTTCTTCCATAGACAGGCAAAGGCAAATTCGAGTGTGCAGGGCACTCAGCCAATGGGGACATAGGTCTTCTTTTTCATCCTATGCTCTGTCAATACACTCAATAACTCTGAACACCGGCCACATGTACTTTGGTTCCTACCAGCGATGGTTCAGTATGTGTGTGTTCAGAAGGTCGGAGTCAGAAACTGTGAACCACACTTCCCAGAAGCCCTAGGGGCCGGAGGGACGGCGCCCTACTTTGCCGCCAAGACTCCAATTCCCAGCATGCAGCGGGCGCGTGGACCACAGCTCCCGGCATGCCTAGGGAGACGGGGAAAGCACCGCCCCACCCCCGTCCCGCCGCGTACCGCTCGCCCCGCCTCCTCCGTCGCCCAGACCCAATGGGAAGGCTCCGTACTGCCGAGTGTAGAGGGGCCGGCGTCGCCGCCGAGTTGCGAGTCGGCGACAGCGGCGGGAAGTTCGTACTGGGCCGAAGGCGACGGGTCTGCGGCTCGGGGTAGGGAGGCCGCGGACTGTGCGGTCCTAGGGTTCGCGCGCCGAGCTGGGGCCCGGAGGCGGGCGGCCGGACTGGGGCGGCGAGGGCATCGGCGGCCGCCTCAGCCAGCACCGGCGTTCGCGCCTTCCTGGCCTCCCTCGGGGCCGCCAGCGCCCGGGGCGCACTCAGCCCTGCACGGCCGCCGGGCCGGGCGGCGGTGAACCCGGCCCCGTGTGCGCGGTGGTGCCGCGTCCCGCCGGGCGGGCCAGGCCGCGGCCGGGTCTGGAGGGGAACGGGACGGCCGCGCAGCGCCGGCGTGCGCGTTCGTAGGGGCCTTCCCGGTCCTGGCCAGGCCGCCGCGGGCGGGGTGACTCGGACCTGGGGCCTTCCCGGTCCAGGCCGAGGCCGCCGCTTCAGCTCGGCTTCCTGCCGCGCGGGGCTGAGCCCGCGCCGGCGCCCGCGGTTTTTACGGTCGTCCTGACGCTTCCCCCTCGGGTCTCTAGTTGACAGGGCGCCACCCTTTACTGACGTTCCAGGGCCGCACGTCGTTTTCCCCACAGAGTAATTCGGGACAGACAGTCGCAGTGACAGAGACGCTAGTTTGAGGCCACCCATTTTGTTTTTTAACCCCTTTTAACATCTTTTCTTTCAAGTCACCCGTTTTTCTGGACTCTTCACCCGTGGCGGCGGTGGGGAGGGTGGTGTCCCATTTCCATTTTATGGAACAACTTGGAAATGCCAGTTTTACTCCTGGGAGAATCGTGGGGTTAAATTTAGGGGACTGTTGAAGAGCCTCATTAATCATGTGTTTCAGTTTTTTGTTTTGGACTGGATTTGTCCATCTGTTGAGTCTGAAATTAAAAAAAAAGACTGAAAAACGTTGAAGGGCAGCATTTATTTTTAAGAGTTCAGAATAAAGGCATCGTGCTGTTTATGACATGCTGAGCATATCTACAATTTTAAAATAATTTCAGAAGCAAGAGTTTTTTTAATTTTAATTTTTTGTAGTTGTAGATGGACAGAATACCTTTATTTTATTTGTTGTGCTAAGGATCGAACCTAACCGTTCTTCCACTGAGCTACCGCGCCAGCCCCAAGAGTTCTTTACATAGTCATTTTATGCGGGTTATGTTTTGCCATTCAAAATGACATGTACTAACTGGAATTAAATTTATGGGTAGATAAGATTGTGTTTGTCTGCTACCTGTGTTGTAGAAGGGAATGTAACTTAAGTACTCTGTCATTTAATAATAGCTTTCTCGGTTGTGTTGATGCTACCACAGATGGTATTTGTGCATCTTAGCATCGCTGATCAGATACAGTAGCAGAAGAAGAATTTAATAACAATAAGCTTGTGTTAGGCATTACTGTCAATTTAGTACAGTACCAGTATACAGTACGAATATCAGTTTTGTAGTGTAATGCCTTCTTGTTATGCTCAGTGCTGCAGAAATTATGAGAGGATATTTGTTAAACAAATGAGATAATGGAGTAATGTGTTAAGCATGGAGCCTGGCATATACTAAGTTAGTAAGTGCCCAGGAAATGGTTATATGGGAAGCTTATGCTAAGTTTTATTCCAGTATGCGAATGTGTATTTTAAAAATAACAGTAATGCATTCAAAATGTTGACAGACCCTAAAATTAAATTTCTTAAAGGAAACAGGCCAACTTTTTTTTTTTTTAAGTTTGAGAACTAATGTGAAATAGTAATAAAGTAACTGTCCCAGATGTCTAGGAGAGGAGAAGCAAGATTTTAATTTTGACAACTTTTTTTCCCTTTAAAGCATCCCTAATAAGATATACTATGAATAGGATTTTGATTAGAAAAATAAAACTTTAAAATGTCTTTTATTTGAAAAAATAAAAATTTGGAAATGCAGCAAAGCTTTGAAATTTACCTTACATCAAATGAAAAAGGATGACTCCTGAATTTATGCAAATGTGCAAATGCTCTTATCTGCACATATCAGGCAGTGAGCCTTATGGGAATTAAATGCTGCTTCTTTGTGTGAGTGAGGGAGACTTTCCTGAAAATTGGTCTTGATGGGTTCTGAAAATGATTGGTAACTGAATAGGACTGGAGAATATTCTTCAGACTGGTTGGATGTTTTGTATACTTGCTGAAGTTATTTTTCAGAGTGAGAAAAAAGTGGATTCATTTATTCACTAGAGATCACTTGCCTACCATTTACCGGGAATGCATTAGGTGCAAAGTCTATTCTTGTCCTGTTTTGTTGAAGCAAATTTTCTTTGTTTTAAATTAATGTAGACTGTTCTTTTTGACTTTAGTTATTTAACATCTGGCATACACACAGCTGGTGAATGTATAAAGCACATTTGAAAAACTACAGTATTGGTGAAATGTAGAAAATGTGGAATTTTTATAGGAATGCAAGATTAATTTAGAAAGGTTATAAATGCCTCACAAAGCATTTTGCTAGGTGCTAACCAATATGTATTTGTACTCTATATTTGGCCTTTTCAACCAAAGTTTCTGTGACTCTTCCTACTTGCCATTATAAGGAGGTGAAGAAGGTTATGCCATTGGATCCTGACTCACTTGACTCCTGAATGATGATCTAAGTGCTCCATATTTTGAGGTTGCTGTTTTGAAGTAATTTCATGTGCTTTCTCAATTACTCCATCTCTCCCAATGTTGCTTTAAATCTTTGTGCTCAAAACCATACACATCCTTGTTCTGGATGACATACAGGCAACATTAAAAAAAAAAATTCTATAGAGGTATGTAGTATCCTCCCCAGTCATACTAATATTAGGTTTTTAATATTCATCACTAAGTACAGATGGCAAGAAACTACTTTTACTAACATTCTTCAGTAAATTTGTTAAGAATTTTATTACCCATAGCATCTTTTTGTCAACTTTGAAAAAAAATTTTTTTTTGAACCATATATTTTATTTGGTGTTCAGGTAAGTATAGTCATGACTCACTGCACAACAGAGACATGATTTGAGAAATGAGAAATATATCGTTAAGTGATGTGTGAATATTGTAGTATTGATACAAACTGACTACTACCACGTCATTTTTAAAAAAAAAAAAATATCTATTTTTTAGTTGTACCTTTAGTTGTACACAATACCTTTATTTTATTTATTTTTATGTGGTGCTGAGGATCGAACCCAGGGCCTCACATTTGCTAGGTGAGTGCTCTACTGCTGAGCCTCAACCCCAGCCCAAGGTGATGCTTCATTTGTGTAATCCATTGACAGAAATGTCACTGTGTGGCACATGACTGTCCATGGATTTTGATGAGTCCTTGAAATAACTCCTATCTCTCAGTGGGTTTAACCCTAAAGAATGAGAACCAGTGTTTTCGGATTTCAAAATTAAGATAAACACTCTTTACACTGGCATATTTTGGGATGATCATTAAACATATTTTAGGCTGGGCCTGGTGGCACATGCCTGTAATCCCAGTGGCTCAAGAGGTCGAGGAAGGAGGATTGTGGATTCAAAGCCAGCCTCAGCAACTAGCGAGGCCCTAAGCAACTCAGTGAGACCCTGTCTCAAAATAAAATACAAAAAAAGGGCCAGGAATTTGGCTCAGTGGTTAAGTGCCCCTGGGTTCAATCCCCAGTGCCAAACAAATAAAAAAACCCCAACAAAAACATACACTAAAATGTTTACCAGTAAGTTGTACATTAAATGTGAAGATAATTGAATTGCCAAGTAATTAGTTTGAGATTCAAGAATGTTATATGTATTTAAAGTAAATATACTTAACATTGGAAGGAAACATTCATCTTATACAACTCAGTATCAGGAACACAATGGTTGCACAAAGAGCTACAAATAAGAATTGAAAAATTAGTAGGACTGAGGACAGTACCATCCTATTAATAAGACCTTTTTTGAAGTCATAATTTTTTTTTGTGCCAGTTTTCTCCTTGTGGACTGCCAGTGTACCTACTGTTTGCATGTGAGCCACTATGTCTGCTCTAGACTTAGCTCCTTGTTTTAAGAACCCAGACTGCATTATATAATTGTTAGTTTTATCTAAAATTTAAAAAGTAAACCATGAAATCTTATAGCCAAGATAACTACACTGTATTTCAGGTTTTTTTCCTCAAATTGTTTACCATGTGTCAGTGGAACTCATGTGTATCATCTTTTGATGATTAAATATTAATGCATTGGGATCACATTTCACAATACTAAGTACTAGAAAGTGCTGTTGAAGTTTTAGTCTTCATAGACTGGAAGAAGAATGTTTACTGTTTCTACTATGGGCTTAAATGTACTTCACTTTTTTTTTTTTTTTTTTGCAGTTTGCTATATGACCATAGCTATCAATGTACAGATTATTATAATTATAAATTTTATATAAATATCATAAATTGTAAATTACCTGTAGAGGTCATAAAAAGTATTTGGGAACCAGAAAAAAATTTTAAAAATTTCTGTTTTAAAAAATTTTAAGGTTATAAAATTTAGGAGACGATCTAGTTTTTTTAGTCTTATGGAAAAAATGTTAGAAATCATGACTATTATATTACCTCTCATGTGTAACATGGGAATCTAAATGTATAGGTATAGTCATTCTTGAAATTAGATTGGCAATTCCTCAAAGTTAGCCATACTATTTAACATATGACCTAGCAAGTGTACTGCTGGGTATTTATCTGGAAAAATTAAAAACTTGTGTTTATACAAAAACTTCATACTAGCCCCAAACCAGAAACAGCCCACCTGTTCTTCTCTGGGTGAATAGTTAAATAAAATGTGGCATAACCCTAATAGCAGAACAACACTCATCAACAAAAGTAAATGATTTCTTGATAGATGCACCAATTTGGATGGAGTTTATGGGCTTGCAGGAAAAAAGTGGAAAAAGTGAAATAAAAACAATCTTCAAAGGATCTATGATTATATGATTCCTCAGCAGAATGGAATGAGTGCAAAGCCAATAATCAACCAGAAGATAAAGGAGAAGAGAGGGGTTTCTTTCTTTCTTTTTTTTTTGTGGTGTTGGAGATTGGACCCAAGGCCTTGTGCATGCAAGGCAAGCACTCTACCAGCTGAACTATATCCCCAGTCTGGGTTTATTTCTTGTAGCAAGTAAGGTGAGCAGTGGAGTTTGTGTGCAAATTAATGTTCTCTCAGAACAAAGAAAGCCAGATGTTTTTATTGGGGAAACTTACTCATATAGGGAAGATTCATCCTTAAATACAGAGATAAACACATTCCTGTGCATGGTCATTTGGAGGTGGTAATCACATGTCTCTCCCCTCTGCCCCCTCCAAAAAAAAAAAGAAAGGTCATCAGGACTTTCTCTGGGCTGAGAAATTGGGAAATTGGTATTATAATGAGCAAAGTTTAGGGCACCTAAAATTGAGTCAGTGACTGGGTGAAATTGGCTTGTTCCTTGTAAGTTTCTGCAAAGAACCTTAGCTGAAACCAAAAGTAAAAGAACTTTGAAGGTGTATTAATAATCTTTAATGGGGCAGCAGCTCCCACTTCCCATAAGTATAGGAACTAGTTCCTAAAAGTGCCTGCCTCTCCTGGAGGCCAGCAATTCCATTTATATAGCATTTAATGTTATTATAAAAATGAAGAACAGGTCAATGTTTGTTGAGATGGATTTCTTTGGGATGATAGAAAAGCCCTGTATCCTGATTGTGGTGGTGGTTATATGAATGTGTACAGAAGATAAAAGGTCATAGGACTATACACACACATAAAGAATCTAAAAATGCATCTTGGATGAATAGTTTAATTACTCATACTATAGCAAGGTCAGTGTCCTAGATTTCATCACTGTTTTGATAATTGTAATAAGTCCATTATATGACTACCACATTTCTTATTGAAGGATGTGGGTTGTTTACAGTTTTGGGTGATTACAAATAAAGCATTCTTTGTAATTCTGTGAGCATTTATGTACTGGTTTTTGTGTGAATATAAGTTGTCATTTTTTTTGGGATAAATGCCCAGCTGTGCTACTGTTGGGTTGTATGGTAAGTGTATGTTTAATTTAAGGAACTTCCAGACTTCCAGCATAGCTGTGTCATTTTACAGTCCTGTTATCACTGTAATAGGAGATCCAGTTTCCCCACATCAATGCCATTGTTTGTTATTGGTTATGTTTTTTTTTTTTTTTTTTTTTTTTGTGTGTGTGTGTGTAGTAATCACCAAGACTTTCATTTGCACTTCCCTAATGACTAATTGTCATGTGTTTATTTGCTATTCATATCTTCCTTGACTGTTCTGTTTAAGTATTTTTCCCATTTTGTAATTGATTTCTTATTGCTGTGTTTAGAACTCTGTATGTTTTGTATAACCCTTTGCTAAATATTTGATTTGTAAACGTGTTCTTTCAGTCTCTGGCATGTATTTTCATTCTCTTATGGTATCTTTCATAGCACAAAAGTTTTTAAACTTTGATGAAGTTTAGTTTATCCAGTATATGGATTGTTTTTGATGCTATGCATGTCTCAAAATTTTCTGCCTAACCCTAGGTTAGGAGAATGTTCTCTTGTTTTCTTGTGTTTAATCATTTTATGTTTTATTTTTATATCTATGGTCCATTTTGAGTTAATTTTTGCATAGGATATGAGGTTTAGATCTTGTTTCTTTTAGTTTTTGTCTATAGATGTCTAGCTATTTCAGAGACATTTGTTGAAAAGAGTACCTTTTTTTCATTAAACATTTTTTTTAAACCATGATCAAAAAAATTTTTTTTAAACTATGATCAAAAAATACATTGTACACTGGAGTACCAAAGTGAACACAGGAGGAGATGAATGAGCAATTAAGTAAATGTGAATATAGATTTCTGAAGGTATGACATGACATGACTTGAATCTTGAAAAAAGTGGGAAGACATTTTAGAGAATAGCATGAGCAAAGACATGTCCTAGAGAAAATAAGTAATATCTGACTGGGGGAATCATGTGAATTAAGGGGAGTAGGGAGTTTAAGGAAGGATACTTTGTTTATGCGTAAAGGAATTGCTAGCTAGTTTGAAGAGTTTATAATCAGTTTCATTGGCTGCTACAGAGTTGACTGTTTTTGAGCAGGAAAATGATATGGTACAATTGGTATTTAAGAGAAGTTGTTTTAGGGACATGTATGGCCATAATACATTGTTAGGAAGAGTAGGATGTAACCATGACTCTTGACTTTGTGTTACAAAGGTCTACCAAAAAGCTAAAAAAATGATGTTGCTTCAGAATACTGTAAGAAACTAGTATGTCCTAGAAGACTGTGTTAGTCATTGTTTTATCACTCTGACCTGAAGTATTCAACATAAAAGGAGGAAAGGTTTATTTTGGCTTGCAGTTTCAGAGGTTTCAATTCATAGTTAACCCTGTTACTTTTGGGCCTGTGGTGAGACAGTATATATATATCATGGAGGGAGTATATGGTGGAGAAAGCTGCTCACCTCGTGGCTTTCAGGAAGCAGAGGCAGGGTACCAGTATTTCCTTCATAGGTGCAAGGAAATGACCTAACTTCCTTTTACTAGACTACTTTCTAAAGCTTCACCACATCCCAGTAGCACCACACTGTGTGATCAAAGCTCTGTATTTTAACACAAGGATCTTTGGGGTTCTTATCCAAACTTATAGCAAAGGGTAATTTAATGGTGTGTTTTAGACTTTTGCCCTGTCTTCAGTGATGGACACTGAGAATTCTGCTGGACTTCATTATCAATGCTACTTTTAGTAAGTTGTATATATGTGAAGAGTAGTAGTTTCAGCTGACTTATTGTTGATGTAGATGACATTTTTTTTTGTCAAGTCTGAAAAGGGTCCAGGAATTGAGCAGCTGAAATGATAAGAAAGAGTTGATAAATTGGTCCAATGAGAATTTTTGGAATCAGATTTATTTATCAGATTTATTTTTTATGGCAGAGAAGAAACTCAGGGGTTCTTTAATCAGTATGTCCTGATACTTTCATGAAGAACTATTCAGAGAATGATGATGACCAGCTGTTCTTCAAAAATCACTGAGGAATGAATGAATAAGAACAAATGGCTAAAATTGCAGTACTAGGGTATAAGTCTTAGGGAAGAATTTCCAGACAGGAAAGAAATTAGATACATAATGCCAGTGATCCAAAAGGGCTTTAAGATAGAATAGTAACCTAGATGTGGTTTAGGAACATTCTGCTTTCAGTGAAAGGGACCTCATAGTATTAATAGCCTTGCCCTTGAGTCTCAGTGTTTTAATTTGTGACTTAAAATACTTGGTTTTTGTTTTCTTATCATCTATTTTAGTTCTTGATTTCTTTTCCCATATAAGTTGTACTCCCATCCCCACTGCCCCCACTTCATCTGTGGAAATTTCATGTGTTTTCTGCTTTCTTTTAGGCATTTAAAAGATTACCTTGGGGCTGGGGTTGTAGCTCAGTGGTAGAGCCCTTGCTTTGCATGCATGAGGCCCTGGGTTCCATCCTCAGCGCCACATAAAAAAAAATAAAGATATATTTAAAAAAAGACATTCCATTTAAAAAATAACCAGCTAACAAATGAAACTTATATAATGTTAAACAAACTACTAGAAATGAATGCATTTTTACTTTTTTGTTTAGATCATGGAAAAATAGCATCCATTTAAAGACAGTAATTTGGTGAGCAAAGGGCTTTCCTGTGTAAAAGGTTATGATGATTTACATTCGTGAAACGGTGATATGAAAAGCTTTATTGTGACACCTCAGTTGAGTTTCAAAAATACCTTTTTGTTTAACTTCCTTAGTCTGACTCTTTTCTATTGGTCCAGATCTCTTTTCTACTTAAATATTGAGGTTGATCAAGGATATTTCGTTTGTGATTGCAGCCCTTCAGTATTATCAGACAGAGTTGTTTTTCTTTTTCTTTTTTTTTTCCCCCTATGAAGAGCAAGCTCTTACAGTGCTATGCAAGCTGCCCATTTAAAACTATCATTGCTTGGCACCTATGCCCTAGTGACAGTTTGACCAACATGTGAGCAGGCACACCGCCATCCTGACAGATGGGCGTGAGTATAGGCAGCCAAGAAACCATGTATCTGCATCTAGTGTATTTGTTAAGGGCAGGATTCCCAGTCGGGGATGTTCAAACGTCTGTCCATCCTGAGCTTTCACGCCTATGGATAAAGGGATGTCATCATTAATCCCAGCTCTGACTGAGATTCCATGGGTATATAGAGCTTCTTGGCTCTTATAGAAGTAGGCAATTGGGGACAATCAGGATAATTGTTCTCTCCTTCATCAGAGGACTACTTCAAATAATCCTATTTTTTCTAGCCAACTAGGTTTGCAATGAGTATAAACCTGTTTGACTTTGTCCGGATACTTCTGTAATATATTTTCTTTTCTTTTCTGGAGTGTGAAAGCTTTGAAAGTCACTTAATTTTTATGCCTTGTATAGTGATATATGTCATTGGAATCAGGTAGATTAGAGCTCATTTATTGACTGCTATGTGACATTAGAGTAGTCTAGCTTAACATCAAATCAAGGTAAAATAATATGTATTTTATAAAGTTGTGAGAATTAGCCATGAAGTATGTAGAGGAAGACCTTGGTGTAATGTTTGACCTACAGTAAATGTCACCATCATCATTATCACCTTAACATACCTGAAGGTGATTTTCTGTAGCTCCGGAGTTATGCAGAACAATGTCTTTTTGTGACTTGTTCTCTCCATCCTTGAAAATCATTTATTGGACATCATCTAGAGATTGGCTGGTATTATTTATATACAATAACAGAGAACTCCAGTGAAGGAAACGTACTACATGTAGGGCAGAGTTTTTCAACCCTTAAACAGTTGACATTTTAGAGGTGTTCTTTGTTGTTGGGGATTGTTTGCATTGTAGGATGATGTCTAGTGGCCAGGGGACAGAGTCATCCCTAGTTGAGAACCTTGCTCTAGAGACAGCGTATCTTTCTTTATTAAAGTTTTGATAGATTTTTGATAAAGTTCTTATCGTCAATCTTATTCTTTCTACTCTGTTCTTTTAGAAACACATACAACAAGCCGAATCCCCCTTCCATGTAACATCCTTTCAAATATGTGAAAAGTCATCAAGTGTTCTCAATCTTTCTGAGGTGAAACATCTTCAGTTCATTAGCTATTTCTTACATGGCATGGTTTTATGTTGGCTCACCACACTGGTGGCTTTCTATATTTTAAGATTCCATTTCTTTTTAAAAAGAGAGAGAGAGAGAGGGATAGAAGAGAGAGAGAATTTTTTTAAATATTTATTTTTCAGTTTTCGGTGGACACAACATATTTATTTTTTTTTAAATAAAATAAATATGCTGAGGATCGAACCCAGCGCTCCGTGCATGCCAGGCGAGTGCGTTACCATTTGAGCCACATCCCCAGCCCTAAAATTCCATTTTTAAGTTATAGTGCTTAGAATTGAGAACAGTACTCCATATTAAAAAAAAAATATATTAAAAAAATGGAGTTGCATCTCTTATTCTAGATACTGCACTTTTCTTCTGTTACTCTGGGGAAAATATTGCCTTCCTTTTTCTACATATTGTATTTTTATTAATATATAGCTACATTATTTGGATGACCATACCATATATTGAGCCTAGACTTGAATAAAACCTGACTAAGACGTCTCTTCATTCTGCTGTTTTGCATTAGTTTTAGGTCACAGGCATGGGAGCTTATATTTATGATCTTAAGTTTATTTTTAATGGATTTGGCTAATTTCAATTTTTCTTTCTTTTTATTATTATTATTATTGGTTGTTCAAAACATTACAGAGCTCTTGATAATTTCAATTTTTCTTTGGGGGAGGTTACTGGGGATTATACTCAGTGATAGTCAATCACTGAGCCACAACCCTAGCCCCATTTTGTATTTTATTTAGAGATAGTGTCTTACTGAATTGCTTAGTGCCTTGCTTTTGCTGAGGCTGGCTTTGAACTTTTAATCCTCTTGCCTCAGTCTCCTGAGCCATTGGGTTACAGGCGTACACCACCGTGCCTGGCCTAACTCAACTTGTTAAGATATTTTGGAATCCTGGTTCCTGATCAAATTAGAAATTTGTAGCTTAAAAGAACAAGTATGTGATGATGTCATCAGCTGAGACTGGAATTATGGAAGTTGTACCAGCTGAGATTGGAATTATGGGGGATAAAAGACTATCCACATGTTTAGGTGTGCAGATTGAAAAGAGAATTGAGGAGAGAAGCCTGGGTGGAAAGTCCTGAAATTAAAAAGGCAACTAGACAGAGAGGAGGCAATGTAGGTCACCAAGAAGGGGGTCATAGAGGTAGGATGAAAATGAGAGGAGTATCTTGGAATGACTTGGATTAAGGACTGGTAGATAGTGGAATACAAAATGAACAGGACATGATTGCTGCTTTTCGCTCCTGTATTTATTTGCCACAATTGCGTAACTATTGAGTTAATGACAGTACCTAGTCTCCATGCCTGGAGGCTTGGAGTCATTCTTCATTTCTTCCTCACACATTTGCATCTATTTGATTACTGGATTCTTCTGATTAAAACATTTTTTGAAGTATAACAAAAAAATGCAAACTCAACACTATAATAACCACTACCCAGATCAAGATATGGATTATTCTAGCACCCAGATACCTCTGTTGTGCTCCTTTCCAGTGAAATTTCCACCAAGGTAACCACTGTTCTGACTTCTTAACTATAGATTACTTTTGTCTGGTTCTGAACTCGTGTAAATGGGGTAATATATACTTTGTCCTAACTTTTTGCAAGATTCTTACCATTCATTGTACTGAGATTTACCCATGTTATTTTTGTAGTCTGGTCATCAATTACTGCCAAACACACTAATTTTTGTTACTGATTACTGCATGACATACCACTCCAAATTTAGTGGTGTAAAAAACATTTTGTCATGCTCATAAATTCTTGGCAGGGATGGCTTGTCACTGCTCTACAATGGTTGGGGTCTAGAATGAGTTAGAGGCTCCATCACTCCTGTTTCTAGTATCTTGACTGGGATGTCTTGAAGACCAGGATCATCCAGGCTTGTTGACTGGAGTAACGTTCATGGGGGCCATAAGGCCATGCTTTTCACAGCATGTTGGCTGAGTTCCCAGAGGTATCTTCCTGATAGTGATTTGGCTTCAGAGTCATAACGTCACTTGTGTCACACTCTTGATTGAAATAGACACAGCCTGCCGGGATTCAAGGAAAGGGAACATAGACTGCCCAGCATTAGGAAGTTGTACCAAAGAATTTGTGGCCGTTTTTTAAAGCCACCACAAATTATATACTAGAATTTATCCATTCTATTACAGATAGATATTAAATAGTTAATACTTGGATAATTATGAATAAGTAGAATTATTTTGTTTTGGTAACATTTTTAAAGTAATTATTAGTTTTGGTAACATTTTTAAAGTAATTATAGTATGTTGATGTCTTTGGTACACATATTAGTTTTAGTTGGGTGTATATCCAGGAGTAGAACAGCTGATCATAGTGTATGCTGTAATGTCTTTTGCTTTAATAGATACTGATAGATATTGCCAGTTTTCCCAAGTGGTTGTACCAGTTTATATTCCTCCCAACATAAAGAATTTCAATTGCTCTTAAGCCTCGCTTCTACTTGAAACTGTCAGCTAAGCAATTTAAAAAACCCTTTTAAAACCATATTAACAGTTGCATAGAAGATCTCAGTGTGATTTTCATTAACATTTCCTCATGATTTATGATTTGAGCACCTTGTTTCATGTATTTGTTAGCCATTTATATTTCCGCTGTTGAAAAGTATTCAGCTTTTGCCGCCCCCCACCTTTTTAAACAATTCAGGTTTTCTGTCCTTTTTCATATCAAAATGTTAGACTGTATGTAAATTCTGAATACAATCTTTTGTTGAATATTGAATTCTAAAGCCCTCTTCTATGTGGCTTACCGTTTTACTCTTGTAATGTGTTTATGATGAACTGAAATTCTATATTTTAATTAATTTCTATTAATCTTTTCCTTTATGGTTAGTGCTTTTAGTGTTCCACTTAAGTTTTTGCTACCTCATGGTTATGAAAATATTCACTTGTTTCTAGATGCTTTATATTTTGTCTTTCACTTTTAGGTCTAAGTTTCTAGGAATTCTAGAATTGACTTTGGTGTAAAGTAGGGGTCAGGATTTTTTTTTCTTTCTTTCTTTTTTTTTTAAATTTACACACTTAATCTGTACAAGTGTAGCAGGTTACATTGGGCCAGGTGGACACAGCCTGGGAGTTAGGATTTTATTTTCAGCTTTCAGTTACCTTTACTGAGCCTTCTGAATTTGGGTATGTTATTAAATCCCTCTGGCCTCAGCTTCATCTGTAAATTGAAGAATTTGGATGGAATGTTTTCTGATTTCACTCTGACTTGGATTTGCTAGATCATTGAACCTAGTTTTGCAGTATTATTGAGACTTGTTAGAATCTTGTATCTGAATTCTATTTTCTAATGTATTTATGATATTTCCCAGGTTTATATTATCTTGGTATGAATATGCATCCATATCTTAGTGGCTTATGAAGGACATGTTGACTAATCTCTGTTCAGGCATCTTCTTTTCATCTTACTGGCACACGAACTCTTGTCCTTTGTTAGGAGGAGCTCATCATTCTGTGTTAGCAATTTATGAATGAGGATACCAGTTTCATTTTTGAAAGTCATCTGTACATGCTAGTACATGCTATTCATTTTATTTTTTGTTTCCTTTAGTTTCTTATTTGAACTTATACGAATCATAGATGAAATGTGGAGTTCATGAATAAGCAGAAGTCATTCATGATCAATGAGCTCTAATCTTGACAAATTCTCTCTCCCATCTTTAATATTTGCTCCAGGAAAGTGGCATACCTTATAAATTTCTGTATCAGGTTTGCATGCTAGGTCCTTGAGAGAAGGGTAAGTCAGGAGCCAGATTTCCATGAAATGAAAATCTAGAATAACAGAAAATCTATCATTTGCTGCTGCTTTTGTGTTCTTAGCATCCTGCTTTGTGGTGACTTCTTAACTTTCAGTAGGTCTAGATTGGTTTCCACAGAATGGTACTACTTAGTGTAGCTGGTGTTCCTTCCTTTGTTATTCTTGATGTTACATTTTTCCTTTCATTGACTTAAAAAAAGTTTGAGATGTAACTCACATATCATACAATATATTTATTAAAGAGTTTCAGTTCAGTGGTTTTTAGTATATCTACAGGCTTGTGATCACTATAATGAAATTCAGAATATTTTCATCAGTGCTAAAAGAAACCCCCTACCCATTAGCAGTCACCATCCATTTATCCTACATTCCTAAGAATTCACTTTCTGATTTTTATCTATAAATTTATCCTGGAAATTTTTTATAATCGGAATTATACACTTTGTGATCCTTTATGGTTGGCTTCTTTAATTTAACATATTCTTAAGATTATTCATGTTCTACCATATATTGGGACTTAATTTCTTTTTACTGATGAATAATATTCCATTGTATGGATATACCATATTTTATTTACCCATTCGTCAAGGAATGCTGGGTTGCTTACATTTTTTTGGCTATAGTAAATAATGCTGCTATGAACTTTTGAGTACGAATTGTTGTTTAGATGTGTATTTCCATAACTCTGGGTTCAACTTTTGGGAACTAATGAAGTGTTTTTCAAAGTGGGCTGCACCATTTGACATTCTCACTAATAATGTGTAAAGGATTCCAATCTTTACAGATGCTACTAATACTTGTTATTTATTGTCTGCCTTTTTGTTTATACCTGGGTATGAAGTAGTATCTCCTGTTTTTGATTTCTATTTCCCTAATGACTCATGAGTTTGAATCTTTTTGGGTTCTTATTGGCCATTTGCTTATCTCTGTTGGGGAAATGTCTATCCAAATCCTTTTTGCCCATTTAAAAATTGAATTATTTTTATTATTGAATTCATTAACCTTTGATGTTCACTTTGATTTATCTTTAACTCAAAACATTTTTTCTTCTATTGTGTTCAGGGAGTTGTCATTCTGTAGTGAGCAGGAGGGTTAAAAGAATTCCCAGACCTTCCATTGGCAACATATGTGATTGTAGATTATCTTAGATTAGAAAATGTACATCCTTTGTGTTCCTACCGGTTCTAAAATGAACTATACCTTTCCCTACAAACCGGTAAAATGCCTGGCTTGGACTGTAATCTAAGCTTCTCATTTTACAGGTTAAGAAAAAAGACCTGGAGAAGTTGGGTCTTGTCTGAATTCATAGGAGGTGGACCTGGACCATGACTTTAATTCAGCCCATTCTTAGGAAATATCCGTTTGTTTCTCATCATGTTAGACTCAAGAGATACCAAGGTGAGTAAGACAGGATTCCCGATTTCCAGATTCTGACAAAATATGTCAAAAGAGACTGACAGATATACTGCCAGTGGCAATACAGTGTCTTTAGTGCTGTGAAATGCATACAGGGATGTGTATGCTCAGTGCTCTTAACATGCCCCAGTGCTGAGAGTTTTGTCTTGCTTCTTTTGTATGTAGGCAGATTAGATTGTTGAGTAGTTGATTTTGTCTGGACCATTTAGTAAAAAGTGTTAACAAAAATGCCATCATTCAGATGCTGATAATTCAGAAGAAACTGACTTTAGAATCTTCAGGGTTTTGCACTGGAACCAAGAAGATAGTCTCATTAAATGTACTATTTTTATATATGTAATATTTTCTAACCCCCCTCCCCCATATCCTGCAGTGGTTTATAATATCAAGTTTTTTCAAACTGATTTTGTGTACACACACACACACACACACGTATTTCAACATGGAGTGTCTGTTGCCCAGTCTGGTCTCAACTTGTGGAGTTAAGTGATCCTCCTGCCTTAGTGTTCCTAGTAGCTGGGACTATAGGTATGTGCCACCATGCCTGGCTAACCCATTTTAAAAAGCAACTTAAAACATATTTTTGAAGACTTATTTCAGTGATTTATTGCTTTTGTTCTTTTAATCTTTAAAAGCCATACTCATTTTACTTAGTAGAGTTAGGCTGTGAGATATGTGTTTATAATAATATGAAAATATTTCTGTTTTATTTTTTATACTCTATGGAAATTATAATTTTGGCTGTATTATTAGTAATTAAAGCAAATATTTTACCACCTTAAGACTTTTAGTTTTGCAAATGATCTGTTTACAATATGTGTGTTTTTTAATTAGGAAAAGGGTATTTTTGCAAAAATTATACTTTGCATACATATATTTTGAACTTTGGCCTTGCTCTTTAGTGGTTGTGAGGCCATGGACAAATTATTCAGTTTCCCTTATGGACAGTTTCCTTCTGTGTACACTCAGTATAATAAGGCCTATGTTCTATAGTTACTGTAAAAAATTGAGATAATATGTTTAAGTTAATGTACAGCCTGCTACATAGATGCCTAACAATAATGTATTACATTTCATTTATACGTAAGTGTTGTATGTTATAATTAGTGGTTAAATGATTTCTGGTATAGATTCAGTCATTCATAATTGAGCAAAAATAAATCATTGTGTTAATGTAAGAACTTCATGTCGGTGTTCATTTTCAGTTACTGGTCTTTTAGAGATGTATTATTCTTTGAAGAGTACAAGCTGTATTGTTCTTTAAAGACTGACTAGTCTTCACCATCAAAACATTCAGGCATGATCTGTCTGCAAATGAAGATACTGAGAGTTGTTTTTCTACACAGTTAATTGTAGTGTTACTTGAGGCAATTGGTAAGGCCAACTTGTACTGAACCTGATATTACAGAAGCACTGGCAGATTCCAAACTAAGAACATTGGAAAGCATTACTTTGACATTTTATTTAATCAAGTTCTTTTAATTATTTATGAAGAATTTTTTAAAAAATATCTTAATCAAAAAGTTAATACATATGTACCACAAATAATAAATTTAAAAAGTTTCATAAAAGGGTAAAAAATGAAAAGTAAGCCTCTTACCCCTAAGGCATTGCCTGTTACTAATTAATTACATAGGTTTCTAGCAGTCAGCCGTGTGTGTGTGTGTGTGTGTGTGTGTGTGTGTGTGTTTTGTGATGGTTGTGCAACTTTTCTGGGTGCCAGTTTTATATATATATAAATATATAAAAAATTATTTGTAGCATATGAATCAGAGATTTCTTTATTTTTATGTGCATAGGCATATTCAAATACATGGTTCTTTCTTACATTTTTCCCTTAGCAATATATCTTGTAGAGTATTCCATATTGATGTATGTAGATCTACTTCATTTTAAAAATTGCATGATATTCCATTCTGTGGTTATACCATCATTGATTTAATAAGTCCCCTCTTGATCTAAGTTAAGGATGTTTCTTGTCTTCTGTTACTGTATACATTGTTGCAGTAAATATCCAGGCAGGCATTCCAGCTTGTGTAGCAGGATAAACCACTAAAAGTGGACTTGGTGAGCTGAAGGGTGAATATGCGTTTTAAATTCTGATAGATAATGCCAAATTGATATGCTTTTTTTTTCTCTTTCATACTCTTACTAACCCAGTATATTTTCTTTCTTTCTTAAAGAGAGAGAGAGAGAGAGAGAGAGAGAGAGAGAGAGAGAATTTTTTTAAATATTTATTTTTTAATTTTCAGTGGACACAACATCTTTATTTTATTTTTATGCGATGCTGAGGATGGAACCCAGCGCCCTGTGCATGCTAGGCGAGCGCGCTACAGCTTGAGCCAAATCCCCAGCCCACCCAGTGCATTTTCTGACTCTTTGAATTTGGCTAATATGTGGCAGAAAAATGTCAGTTTAATAATTTTAATTTGCATTTTATTAATGGATGAAGCTGAGCCAATTTGCTATTTATTTGCAAGCTGTGTTGTTAGTGAAAGAAATCATGGTGTAGGACAAGATGTATCATATTTGACCTGTTTTCTAGGTAGTGGGGGATGTGGATAAATGTCTTTTTGATATCTATAAAGAGAAAACAGGAAGTATAAACCAAAAACTAAAAAGCAGCTACTATGGAGAAAGAGAAAGAATAAGGAGAGAAGAAATAGTAGTTGTACTTCTGACACATGTTTTGTTTTTTGTGCTTTGGAAACAAATGTTTTATAAAATTTTAAAAATTTAAAGAAAAAAATTATTATGTATTTAGATTAACATTAATAGGAACTAAGATTTTTAACAAGAGAAAAGAGTTGCAAATATGAAATCAAATTATCCAAAAATCCTGTAATCCTAAATTTGAAAAGGAAATGCCAGTATAGTGATATAGTTTTCCTGATAAAGAATTCTTGTAGCTCACTCCAGGTTGTAATGACAATCTGGGAAAAGTGACTATCTTGGGACTGGATTTTGGTTTCCAAATAGTGATTTCAATTGAAAGGAAACAAGGCCCCTTGGAGGAGTGGCTGATTTTAGGTTTGGAACAGGAAAGTGAATAGGAGTAATCTGGAACATCTTGCAGTGGAAAGCAAGGAAACATTTTTAAGACTGTTGGTCCTCTCAAAAGGAAACAGTGACAACACAAAGGGGTTCTGTTTTTAGTGAGAAAGGAAAAAAGAGAAAACCAGCCCTGCCGTTCAGAAGCTGGCCTGCATTCAGTGAGGCCATGTTTTCTCCTGGTAAACATGATGAGTCTCACAGAATACCTTGGACAAGTTTTCTTTCAGGTCATGATAAAATGAGGCAAAGCATAGACAAAACCAAAACTAAGGTCAGTGTGCTGCCTACAGAGTACTTAGCCTGAATGCGTGATTTTCTTCTTCATTAATGGCTGCTTTGTCTTTCTTTTAGTGTACCCCAGCTTAGATCAGATTAATTGAGATACTCAGTTATAGAATTGTCCCACTTTCTCACAATATCCAAAGGTTTTTCCTAAAACATTTCCCAAATTACCAAAGCAATGCCCAAATCCTGGAATAGATTCTATCATCCCCTTACTCACATGCTCCACTATTCCTCACTGTGTATATTCCTGGTGGTCTTTGGCTGAAGGACACCAGAGGTAGAACAATTTGAGCAACAATATCAATAACAAAAAATATTAAATGATTATAGAGCTACAATCAGCAAAATTCAAAATGTGGGAAATTTTACAGGCAAATGACAAGAAGAAAAATAGGGAGGTGGCATTTGCAAAGAGAGTCAAAGACAGATCAGCCATATGCAGTGACTAGTTTTTGGGTCTTGTTTGGAGATCAGCATGTAAGAAGATATATTTTGAGGTAGTTGGGGGAGATTTGAACCTTATTAGGAACTGTTAATTTTCTAAGGCAATGATGTATAATAGATATATTTTTAAAAGTAACTGTTAAAAGCATTTTTATTTGTAATGTTGTGGTGTCTGGGGCTTGCTTTAAAATAATCTTAGGAGGAACTAGTGCATTGGGATAAATGAAACAAATTGACCATGTGTTTCATTTTTGAAATAGAATGATATATATATATATGGGCGCTCATTGTATCACTTTGTAACTTGTAAGCATTTGGAAATTCCTGTAATAAGAAGCTTACTTTTAAAAACCATTTATATTTCTTTTTTTTTTCTATGAATTTGCCGGTCTGCCATTTTCCTTTTTTTTTTTGATTAGACTTTTATCTTATTTTTCTTATCATTTCAAGGATTTTTTTAAATAATAGAAAATTAGCCTTTTGTCTTATGCTCACAATATCCAATGTAGAGAAGCTCTTGCTTCTATTTTTCATTGTCTTTTGAGTTTGTTCATGGTGCATTTTTAAAAAAATCTGTGTAGAATTTCAATTTTTTTTGTCAGTTTATCAATTTTCTTTATGGCTTATGTGTTGCTTAGAAAAACTTCTCAGACTCTAAAGCTTTTTCGTGTTTTCATGCTGTAATATGATGCTTATATGCTTACGTTATTTGGTCATCATAGTTTTCTCAGTATATTTAGTAATAATCTCCCCTAGAACTCTGCCTCAAGAGTAATTCAGGAAAAATGTTATTCAGTAGGTATCATGATTTAAAAGTGAACACTTAGAGAATTAATTGTAAACAAAATTTGGTGGTTAATTTTGCCCTCCCCTCCCATAAGAGTTAATGAAAAATCTGTTATTTACAAGATTTTTGAGTACTCTCAGTGTTATGTAAAACAGTTCAAATTTTCTGGTTTTAGAGGAGTTTTAGTATTGCCTTACATAAAGAAGCATTTCTTTTAGTTTTTGCCCTGGGGTCAGGGTTAGGAGCCAGGTATCCCTTCCCTTTAAAGGTGACATCCTTAGGCTTGCTCCTATTTTAAAAAATGTCTGACTATCTTGCATCAATAGTGCAATGAGTTTCTAATCTTTTAGAAATAGTTGAATGTTACTCTGGTGTCTTCACTATTGGTTCTGGGAGATCTTTTTGAACTCAGGCATGAATCTTCTACCCACAGCATAAAAAGTCAGAATTATGTGTAGATTTTACAGAATCCATTCCTTCTGGGAGATGGGGGAATGGTGGCAGTGAGGTGGCTTGGGCTTGTGTTTGGAAATGAACATAGTGTTTGTTCTCAGTTAAAAATTTGTTCTGCAGTTGGTAAAACCTTTTTAGAACTTTAAAAAAAATCATTTAAGAAAATAAAATTTGAGTAAGCACATCTAGTACTATATTTTAAGCATTTTACTCTACTGAAAATTTTGTAGTCTAATGTTAATTACTTTCTTAATACAAGTAAAAAAATGTCACTAGGAAAATTTCTTTCTTTGATTATATTCGCTCTTTTTTTTGAGTTTGAAGCGTGAGTCTTCACCTAGCTCTTTCCAGCTTAGGTGTGAAAACATGACTAGTGTGACAATTGCTGCTAAAGATTGTGTCACAGTTTGAGTTTAGCTTAATGTTTTTTAGGAATAAATCTATAAATTTATGGGTTCATTATCTCTGGAGGTTCATTTCTGCATTTTCATGGTTTGTTGTGTTATATTTTGATAATTACATGGTTATTGTTTCAAAAGGTATCATATAGCTGTGAGTATCTGTCATATTGATAGGCATGGTTCTCTGAGTGAAACCAGGGATTGAGTTGGTATTCCAAACAGAAACCCAGAGGAAGGTCCATTACCTTTCCTCTGCCCCAGATTTTTATGTCAAATGGTATTGGTAATAAGTTATTTTTTTTAAAAAAAGCACATTTTCTATCCTTATTGGATATTCTTACAGTATTGTCACAAATGTAGAATTGTGGGAACAAAAAGAAGAAATTAGATGAAGACTTTCTGCGTTACTGGGAAGTGGCTGTATAAACTGAGAATTCTGTATTTTACTTTTCAGATGATTTCTTAGCACTAATCAAATGCATTAGTCAACCTCCGATTAGCTGACTCATTTGTGAGAGGATTGTCTTTAGATGTATTGCTTTCAAATTGTTCCTGATGTAATTTAGTGAAAGAGGTGATGAAGTTCTTTGTTGACCGATTATCTCTGTTGATTTTATTCTTTGACTTACTATAGTTTGGCTGGAAGCCATTTGCACCAAAACATGTAATTATTCTTAATCCCAAATAAGTTTGAAATACAAATGAGTCATTTTGGCCTAGGGATGGGTAAAGCCTTGTTTTGGGCTCCTCCTGAATCATTTGTTCACTAATTTATATTTTTGCCCAGATTTTATTAAAATCTTCAAATACAGTAGACATGGAGATAACAGAGTATTTACACTGCATATGAATGACTTAATGGAGAAAGGAATATGTACCCGAATATCTAGGCCAATGGTCTAGTCTGTGCTTCATTGTCCCCTGAAGCATTAAGATATACAGATGCTGGGGCTGTTGTGGGATGGGGTCATTATTATTCCAGAGTTCTACTGCTAATTGATATATAGCCAAGGCAAGATTGACAGTTATTGCCCTAGATTTAGATGATGGGTACTTATGTAAGCAACTTTATAATTTTGCTCAGAACTTCCTGACATTCATTGAAAAGAGGAACCAGCAGTTTCATGACTCTTTGATATCTTAAAAACTTGGATCATTGAAAGAGGCACTTTCCCACCTCTGTGAGCCTGATACAGTTTAATTTTTTAGATGTTTACAACTGTTCAGTGTCTTTATAGTTTTGCCAAAGCATTCAGAAACATTGTTTACCTGGAAGAGTTTTTATTGATATTTGAAGCTGGTGGAATAATTTTAAATTATAACTGTGTGAATGCATGAAGCTCAGTGCAGACCAAAGGTTGCTATTTATTCATCTTTGAATTTTCAGCCCCTCACAGATTCCTGCACATACTACGGAGGTATTTTATAAATGCCTTTGGAATAGATGGGTTCAAGTGTTTAATTTCCTGGTGAACTAAACTGTTATAAAGAGAAAGCTTAGGAAATGTAGAGTTAAGAGATGATAAGCGTGCTTCCTAGACCATCTGTCACTAAGATCAATTGTTTCTACTTGGCACTGTAGATTTATTTTATTTTATTTTTTTGGAGGGGAGGGCAGCTTGGATAAAGTTCAAAACAAAACAAAATAAAAAAAACACTCTTAAGTTATTCTGTTCCTCTCTGTTTAGTGGCTCAGTCAGTACAGTTATTTAAAAAATTGATATTTTATTACTCAGTAAAGATGAATGCATTCAGTGCTTATTGCATTAGCAATACTATTTTAACAATTGTTAGCTATTTCTGCCTTGCCGCTTTGTAGTCTATGTTTGATGCTTCAACCTTAGTGATACTTTTAAAATACAAGTCAGAGCATGGTACTTCTGTTTTCAGGACCTTTCAATGATTTCCAGTCTCACTCAGAACTGAAGTTTAAGTCCTTACAGTGGCCCATGGGTGGGACATATTCTCCACCCTGTGCCCATTTACATTAGCCATTTCTCTCTCTTGGGTAGTTCTCCAGCTGCGATGTGCCTTGTCTGAGAACAAGATGGACATGACATGTTCCTGCCTTTGCACCTGCCCCTGCCCCTGCGTATATGTGGGATGCTTTCTCCAGATCATTGACATGGCTATCTGTTCTCACTTTATTTATTTTTGCTTAAATATCACTTTCTTGTCAGGTTTGTCAGACCTTGTTTTAAATTCTATCCCCCTTCCCCACATGCCCCAACTCCTTGTCCCTGCTTCCCCCCACCCCTTTTAGCTCTTATTACACTTGGACGTTTTACATGTTTTAATTTTTAAAATTTATCTTTCTATTGTGAATAAAATATAAGCTCCACAAGGCTAGGACTTTCTGTCTGCTTCATTTGCTGTTTTATCCCTGTCTTCTAGAATAGTGCTGGACACAGTATGCTGTCAATAAATATTTATTGAGCAAATGAGTTAATGAAGCAAGCAGTATACATAGTAATAACATAGAATTTTATGGGACTTGATATTTTTATTTTAAGGTAAGTGGCATAGTATGGTAAAAATATTCATTTTTGTCAAAAAGTTTGCATCTGGGAGTGGTGGTGCATGCCTGTAATCCTAGCTACTTGGGAGGCAGGGAGAAGCAGGAGGATCAATGAAGGTTCCAAGCCAGTCTCAGCAACTTATCAAGGCCCTAAGCAACTTAATGAGAAACTGTCTCAAAATAAAAAATAAAATTTCCTAGGGTAAATTTTATGTAAATGAGAGAAGGAAGCTAGTTAGCTAGATGGTAAAGAGCCTGTGGGTTCACTCCTCAAGCCACTCCTACCTCCACCTCCACCCCCACCCCCACCCCTGCGCCAGACCAAAGATGCAAATTGTTCAGTCTAATAGAACTGCTCAGTTAATAAAATGTAAAGAAGAATAAGGCTTAGTCTATCCTCTACGTTTTTTTTTTTTTTTTTGGTGGCACTGGTGATGAACCCAGGGGTGCTCTACCACTGGGCTACATTCCCAACCCTCCCTTTCCTATTTGTTTTGAGATAGGGTCTCACCAAGTTGCAAGGGTTGGTCTGGAATGTGCTGTCCTCCTAACTCACTCTCGATTAAAGGTGTGTGCCATAGCAACCAGCTCCATCATCTACTTTTCAGGGATGAATTTGATCTATTATAAACCCTTTCCTACCCTGAGGTGACTTTTTTGACACAGATACTATGAAGTATTTAAAATTTTGGATTCAAGCTTATATAGTTCATTTTATAGATGGAATGTATTTTGAGAATGAACTTATACATGTTAGTGAAAAATATAAAAAAATGTGAAAGCTTTGGTAAGAAATAAGTCAGTGGGAAAATACTTGACTTAGATGTTCTTAATGAAACATTGCAAATTAAAATGCAAGTATAATATGTTCCAAAACCTTGTAGAAGGTAGGTTTTGCCAAAGTCTGAGTCCCATCAGTGGCCTTCAAGGCTCTGCTAGCCCCTTCATTTCACCTCTGACTCCTCTCTTTGCTCATTTCACCCTGGCCACACTGGCATCCTTCCTCTTTGTTGGCCAGGCATGCTTCTACCTTTGGTACAGTTCTGGAAAATTATATTTCACAGAGGACAGCAAGCTTTTTGAAAGAAAAAGCTGTTACTTGTGCACACAAATTATCTAGAACTGTGAATAAGCGGAGTGGAGAATGCAATCAAAGCAAAAGGAAGAGTTTGTTTCAAGAAAAGAAGAATGAAGCAACAGTGTTGAGTGCAATTGGGCAAATAAATAAGAAAGGATTGAAAATGTCATCTGGATTTTATAACGTGGTGGCCAGTCATGAACTTAGCAAGAGTTGTTAGAGTGGAGTCATGCAAATGGAGTCCAGGTGGCATGAATCGAGTATGTGAGGAAAAAGGAAATTATAGCAAGTACAGATGATTACTGAGACATTTGGCATTGAAAAGGAAAATAAAGGATGCTATTGGAGGGGGATTAAACATTTTTTTATTTTTAAATTTTTTATCAGAGAGCCTTGAGGCACTTTTCAAAACTGATGTGAAGGATGCAATTGTCGTAGACACTGATTATATGAGAGAAGGATGAATTAATAGTATAAATCTTGAGAAGGTTGGAGAGGATAGAATATGAGGTGAAGGACCTGATGTTCCATAGGAGAATAGCTTTTTTACATAGTGATAGGAGAGAAGGAAGCTAGGATTGGATGCTAAGTTGGACTTGAAGTGGGTGCAAGTGGCATGTAGATTTGATTCTTGGAAAGAAAAGGGAGGGATTACAGGTGTTTGCCACTGTGCCCAGCCTGTTTTCTTTCAAAACTAGGATTTATATCATCTGTTAAGAATTATGAGTTAGGAAGAGAATTACAGTTTTGAAGAAGAATAAATAACATAATCACAGGGAGTGATTGCTTAGCTTAAAAGCAGTGGCAGTGTCCTCTGTAGTTGGGTGATATCAGCATAAAGTTAGGCATCAGGGACTTGGATTAAAAACAGACTTAAACGTTTTGCCTCTTAGTTATAGAAAATAAATTTATGGAGTTCCTACAAAGTATAATGTATTGTGAATAAGACAATTTTTGTATCCAGGCCGCCCATAAATTTATAGTGAACCTTTCTCATATGCAAGAAGAGGTGAACCAGTACTTCAAGGAAGAGATAGGTTTTTAGGTATGGGAAAGGTTTTAATAAATGTATTTGGGTGGGGAGTGGTATAAGGAAGAAAAGGCCAAAGAGTGGAGGTAATGTGTTGGTACCATATTAGTGGAATGAGGAGTAGTCCAGCTTGTCCTAAATTATCCTTGAATCCGTGTCTTTCTGTATAGTATGAAACATCAGAGAAGTTTGAGACTTTAAAGAAAATTTCATAAAAATATATGACCCAATAAAGGAGCTTATATGCATACCTATTCTAGGGAAACTTTGAGTAGTCATGCAATGTATAATGAGCTTTATACAGCATTGTAATTTCCCAGCATGGGTATGAGGAATTCATAGAGCTCTTAGTGTCTTAGTATCATTGTTGTGATCCATTCAAGCTTCTCCCCCACCCTGCCCCTCTCAGCAGATTAAAAAAAATTCCAAATTTGAATCCAGAACTTGAAAAAATGCCAGTTGTCTAAATACAGTACCATATTATGATAAATATAGCTATTGAAATTTTAAAATCTATTCACAAAACTTTGTTTTAATATTCATAGCAGAACTTTTTTGGAATGTTATCTGAAAAACAGAGGACCATTTTATCATCAGAGCTGACTATTAATTAGGCTATTGTTTCAGATATAAAAGTTGATCTGCCACTGAAATTCTATTTGAATATGTATAGTTCCAAGCTTGCTTTGTGTATTTAATAACTTTAGTACCATAATTACTCTGTTTACAATTAAATTTTGGTGAATATGCTAATATGGAATATACCAGTGAGTGATTTCAGCAAAGGGCAGTATTGATTTGCATCTTGATGTGCTTTTCAGTTGCATCTGCATTCAAGTTAGTATCAAAGGGAAAAGAAGCAGTCAGATTATGTAATGGATTATGTGATAAAACTTTTTTCTTTCCTTCGAAACCTCTCTGTTGCATTGGCTACTATTATAGTAGATTTGAGTGAAGTTATCTGAAATTAATGCAGAAAGATTTAATTTGGTTATGGGTTGTACCCTCCAGTGTATTCTTTAATGGAAACCTTAATGAAGATATTGGTTTCATTATTAGAAGAAGTCTGGAATGTACTAATGCAATTGTTTAATTCAAATTAGTATTTTAGAACACTCGTTAACTACTAAGGCAAGGACTTGTGCTTATGTTACTTTTGAGAGCAGGGATTTGATTTTAAATAATTCCCCTTTCAGAAATTATCTGAAAAGGAACAAGGAGATTGAGATACAACAGATTTTATATTCTCAGAAACTAGTTGGCTTCTTATAATAGTCCTTAACTAGAAAATAACAGGCACTTCCAGAGCAGTGAGGTCAACCAGGAGTATGGGAGGATATTGAAAGGGACACTCAGGTGTAGACACAGATCCCAGACAAAGCTTGCAGAATCCTGTTCTCCAAAGTAAGTGCATCCCTTGAGAGGCACACTACTAAGCTTTTGTTTGGAAGAACATGAGAGTATTGACAGAAAAGGACGTTAGGCAATGTTATGATATCACAATGTCCTATGTTGTTGTTGTATTAGTGTGTATTCATATATAAAAGAATATCATTCTATACATGTGTGCAGTTATCAATTTATGGCCTCTCAACTCCAGTTTTTCCCCTTCTTTGTTCTGTTTAATACTTGAGCTAGACTCTGTAAATATTTTCTCTTTTCTGGAGTAATGTTAGGTTTTGTTGGTAGAAGGTGAGAGGGGGTCACTGCAAGACATAGCAGAGGAAGGGGCTTCTCTTGCTGTTGTTGTGTCTTTTTTCTTCATTTGTTCGTTTTTCTCTCTCTCAAGGTCCAGCTGCCAGCAGTGCTTTCTCTACTGTGAGTGTTTTTAGCACTGCAGTAGGCAGCTTATTGCTCCCACCAGTACTCTCCAATGGACCGGCTTCCAGCTTACCAGTACTCCAGAAAACTCTACCACCCAACAGGGTATTGCCACAACCACTCCAATGAAGAGTACTCTCTTGGGTACTTTCACTTAGCCTTTGAAATAGTAACAGTTTGCCTGCATTTTCTATTCCCACATTCCTTAAAATTGTTTTTTATTCCCTTTAGTGGTTGACCACCTTTTATAAATTAATAATTTTTGTATTAGATTCTGTTTAAATTACTTATATGTTTTCTGTCTTTTGAGTGAACCCTGTTATAACTCATGATTTGTGTAATTTACTATTAATTTTGCATAAATAGAGTGAAATAAATCACAAGTGTACAGTTTGATTAACTTTTAGGAAGTAAACATACAGTTTAAGTATCATCAAGACTGGCTTTAAAACATTGCCAGATCCTGAGGTACCTTCCTCATGATGCCTTCTTCCAACTCTTAAGTCATTTCCTCCTGAAAAAGTATCCGCTGTTTGATTTCTGTCACCATTGATTAGGTTTGTTTTTATTGAAATTCACATAAATGAAACCATATAGTATTTCTTCTTGTCTGGCTTTTTTTTCCCTCAACATAGTGTTTGGGAAGTTAATCCATTGTGTTATATTTGCTTTCTTGTTAATGGGTATGTGGGTTCCCGGTTTGTGGCAATTGTGATAAAAGCTGCTATTATTCTTGTACTTGTCTTTTGATGGACATATTTTCATTTGTCCTAGGTACATACATAGAAGAATTGCTAGGTCAGTTAATTAACTACTGTCAAATGGATTTTTCAGAATGGTTGAAATGGTAAAGAATGTAAGAGAGTCCCAGTTGTTCTACCTTCTACCAACACTTGGTATTGTCAGACTTTCACAGTTGATGTCTTTAAAAAAACCTTTAAGGAATAGATATTTAAATGCTGTTTTGATGTTTTAGATTGTGTTAAAAGAAGAAAAGCTTCCAGAATTTTTTTTGTGAAGTGAGCATATTATTAATACCTAAGTATGACAGAAGACAATTAATTTATAGATCAGTCTTATATGAATTTTGTTTCTAAATAAAATGTTAACAAATAGAAATAACCCAGAAGCACATTAAAGAATCATCATCACCAAGTATAATTTTTTTCCCTCTAGGAACAGTTATGTTGAAATGCCTTCTACAAGTATGTGGTATACTAACTGCATTTCTTTACGTTTTTTTTTTTTTTTTTTTTTTTATAACTCTCAACACTTTGAAGAGACAAGATGTTGAGTAAATGCTTGTTTACTAATACATTGTCCTTGAGCCTCTTGCACCCATGAGAAGCAGCCCCTGAGCACTGACATGGCCATTGGTTGCCTGAGGTCATCCTGAGATTATAGGGAGCAGCAGAAGGGAGTCGTCCACATCTTTTTTTCGTTAGGAACCACATGTAGGAGTTTCATCTAGGTACATTTTAAAGAAATATTTCTGTGTCATAGTGACTTCTTTTTGTCTGAGCCACAGAGTATATGTCAGTGATTCCTTAACATTCATGTGGAGCTAACTTAGGTGTGAGTATGCTTTTAACCCAAGGACAAAGTTAGTTTCAAATATTATTGATGTTTTTCATTCTTTGATTTTTGCAAAGAAATCAATTAGCTAGGAACTATATGTAAATACTTTTGTTCCTGTAGCAAGGCCAGGGTCCCCTAGAGGGTCTTGGGTCCAGGATCTTCACATCCTGAGCCAAGAATTGAGCAAGAACTGAGAGGTTAACAAGCAAGACAGAGGTTTATTGAAATTGAGAGAAAACGCTCTGTGAGAGTAGATGGATTGAGCTGCAGAGTAACTTGGAGTCCCATCTACACAATGGAGCTCACTTTTACTTTTGGATTTTGGATTTTATTTGGGCAGTGTTAGTTTTTCCACCTTTTCCTGGGGTGGATCTGGGGTTGATTGACTCTTGATTTGACAACAAAACCTGGCATAATTTCTTCTTTATTACCCATGCATAAGTGTCCCCTCACCCCCCCCCCCCCCCCACACACACACACATAGAGGGAAGCAAACTGCAATGCTAATGATATGCTAACTAGTAATAAGTTAACTTTAGGTCAGTTTCTGGGCTATTGCATAGACTGAAGATCTTTGGGAGACTTTCCCTTCATCTTGAATTCCTTTTGTGGTCTTCTACATTTTTCCCTTTAACCACAGGATGACCCAGTTTTCCCTTGAAGGAAGGGGCTTCAGGTAGAATGTTGAGAGAGTCCTTGGTGGAGCTGAGAGTTATAAGGGGTGGTTCCTTCCCCATGCCCTGTCTCCTGCCAGTCACTTTTATGTGAATATTTTTTGTGCTTGGTTTTCTTGGGTTGCTATGGTATATTTAAATTCCTTGAGCACTGTGGGTTCCCCTGATGTGTATGAGAAGTGAGAAAAAGAAGAACAAAATTGATTAACCATTTGGAAAAAGCTGGTTTCCTACCTCATACCAAAATAAATACAGACAGATCAAAATTTTACCAGCAAAATATATACCATAAAATAATAAAAGAAAACATGAGAGCCATTAAAAGTTTTTTTTTTTTTTTTTTTAAACAGTGGAGGTCTTTCTGAGGGTGTCATAAAATCCAAAAGCTAAAAATAAACAATGTGAAAAGATAAGTTGGGAATATTACTTGCAATACAAAGAAGTAATTTCTTTAATACGTAATATATAAGAATTGCCTATCAACAAAAAGCAAGAATAACAATCTGAAAGAAAATGAACACAGTTCACTAATAGTTCACAGGAAATGAAATACAGATTTTGCTTCGAAGTCTTTCTTCTTTTTGTTGACTGGGAATGGGATGAGCTTACTGAGTATAAAAAGGTTTCCAGTTTTGATCCCTTAGTGATTGTTAATTATAGGAGGAGTAGTTTTTTAATGTTTAAAATTATATACAATACAGAAAACTGTATCAAGCAAACAGGTTTAATGAATGTATCTTTCAAGGTGATCTCATGAGCACCATCTTAATCAAGAAATAAAACTTTGCCTGCCACATCTCCCATCCTAGTCACAATTTCCACATGCTTACCCCAAGTAAAGTCTATCTTTTATGATAACCGCTTTCCTATTTTCATTGTTAACTTGCATCCCCTAAGTACTGTGGTTTAAATTTACCTGCTTTTTCTTTTGTTTTAGATATTTTAAGTTTTTTAAAGTCCAGTTTCCTTCTTCCCTATTCTGGTTCCTCCTTCAGTTGTTGAAAATTTTATGTGCTTCAGGATTCCCACAGGAGTTTACTGATCACATTCCTGTATTAGTTTATCATGTTCTTCTTGTCGTATCTTGTAAATTAATAGGCTTGATCAGATTCAAGTTCTGTTTGGTTTTGGTTTATGTTTTGGTGTAATTGCTTTATGGGTGGTGGTGTGAATCAGGAGACACGTGGATCTCTCTCTCATTTCCATGGTAGTTGCTACCAGTGCTTATTGCCCGGATCCATTAATTCATTAGGAGATGGAATTGGGGAAAATGGTACTAATCTAAAACCATTCTTTTTTATTAGCTGAAATATTTCTTAAAGAGAAATTTCTCTTCATCTTCTATTTGCTTACCCAGTGGTACAATTCATGCATGAAAGAGAATAAAACCTTGATTTTTCTCTCTTTGCCAGTTTTTATAATGAATTGGTTTCCTGTTATTCTCTTAAAATTTATTCATTAGGATTTCTTTTGTGAACTCTTGGATATATCCATTTTATGTGTTTGAATGCATTGTGATTATTATTTTTACTGACTCAAATTTTCCCCTTAGTTGGACTATCTTTGAAACTGGCTCCTTAGACTATTTTATATAAACCCTAGTGGTTTTTGATAACTTTCTTGCCATTTAGTATTACAAGATGTCCTAAGCTTCTCTTAGAGATTTTCCGCTCCAGAACTGGAATCAATTATTAAAGAAACCTAGTTTCTTCTAATGGAAACAGTTTTCTTTACAGTTCACCACCAGGATGTTTGTTCTTTCTGGGTTGCTCATTATATCTAAACTTTTTTGTGAATAGGGATAGGGAGTACAAAGTTTCGTATACATAAGTATGTGTGTACTTTTTGTAAAAGGTGAACTGTCTTATAAATTAAATGTATTTTCTTTTTTTAGAATTTTAAAAATATTTATTTATTTATAGTTTTCGGCGGACACAACATCCTTGTTTGTATGTGGTGCTGAGGATCGAACCCGGGCCGCACACATGCCAGGCGAGCGTGCTACCACTTGAGCCATATCCCCAGCCCTAAATGTATTTTCAATACAGCATTTTTAATGTACTTCTCCTTTTTTCTCATTTATATCTCTTTTCTTCCAAATTTGAATTGTGATTTTTAAAGACACCAAGGATAATAGAATAAGAATGTTACTTATTACAGTAGTCTCCCTTTATTCACAGGGGAAATCATTCCAAGACCCCCAGTGGATACCTGAAACCGCAGATATACTGCGTATACTATGTATTATATACATACCTGTCGAAAATTTATAAATGTCTTAAAATTTAGAGTAAGAGATTAACACCAATAACTATTAATATAAAACAGTTATGAAGGGGCTGGGGTTGCGGCTCAGTGGTAGAGTGATCGCCTTGCACATGCAAGGCCCTGGGTTCAATCCTCAGCACCACATAAAAATAAATAAATAAAAAATAAATATTAAAAAACCCCCACAGTTATGGAGCTGGGACTGTGGCTCAGTGGTAGAATGCTTGCCTGGCATGTGTGAGGCACTGGGTTTGATTCTCAGCATTGCATATAAATAAATGAACAAAATAAAAGCCAATAAAAATTATAACAGTGGCAGAATTATAATTATACCTTAATAAGTTATGTGTGTCTCTTTCTCAAAACATTATTGTACTACACTTATTCTTCTTGTGGTGCCTATCTGATGAGATGAAGTGACTTGGACATTATGATGTGGTCTTAGGCTACTACTGCTCACCTTTTTTGCTTGGACAAAAGCATTGCATTATTGTGACAGTCAGTGGTGATAACCAAGATGACTGCTATGACTAATGGGAGCTGACGGTATGCAGCACGGACACAGTGGACAAAAAGATGAAACGTGTAGGTCTGAGCAGAGTGGTATGACTCAAGATTTCATCATGCTACTCAGAAAGGCATGCAGTTTAAAATGGATGAATTGTTTATTTCTGGAATTTTCAATTTAATATTTTCAAACCTTGTTCATCCTTGGATAACTGAAAGGATTAGTGAGGGGTTATTTTACTTATTTGCATCATTCCACATATATGGACACAATAGCTTTAGTTTACAAAAGCAAGTATCACTACAGTATGATTACTGGAAAGTTGCTGCTTTTATATATATATTCTCCCACTTTTTATAGTTGGAATATGTCTGCATTGTTTGGATATATGCCCATTTTATGTACTCCATTCTCTCCTTTGTAACCCTTTTTTCATTTCAGTTCTACACTTGTATATGTATGCATATTTATTAATTTAGTGTGCAGTGCTATTGATGTTTCCTTAGTGCTTTTGGATATCTGAGACTTGGTCTGTAGTAGATTCTTGTTACCTTTTTCCCTGTTAGTAACACTTCACAATATTTGTACTTTGATTTTCCCTATTATATGTATTGGTTTTCTTTGTTTTATGAATTCGTGATTTTTCACATGAAACATTTTCATTGGCTGGATATTGTGGCATACACCTGTAATTTCAGCTATTCAGGAAGCAGAAGCAGGAGCACCCCAAGTTTGAACCCAGCCTTGGCAACTTAGAGCCTGTTTCAAAACTAAAGAAACAAACAAATAAATAAATAAAGGGGCTGGAGATGTAGATGAGAGGTGGAGCACCTCTGGAGTCCATCCCCAGCACTACCCAACCAAACCAAAAAAACCACTTTCTCATCTTTTTTGCCCTTTCTGAATTTTTGTTTTTTTTTCCTTTTCACTTTCTGTTTCTCTTAAGCCTAAAGTATTTTTCTTTTCAGCCTGCTTGCCTTCTAATTTAGTCTTCATTTCTGAATCTATTTTTCTTTTTCCTTTTTTGTGTAGGGGGTCGAACCTTAGGTTCTGCCACTGAGCTGTACACCTAGTTCCTTTTATTTTTAATTACTTTTTTTCTGCCACTTAATTTATGAGTTTTTCTAATGATGATTTTTGTTAATCTTTGTATATAATTTTTATTTACCTTGTTTTGAAACATTTATAGCTTTTAATTTTCTGGGAAGAAGTGTTTTTCTGAAGGGATATTTTCTTTGTTCTTTTTTCCTCTTAATATGAATTTTGTGTGGGACTAGACCTTGATTCTTTTCAGTTGCTGAGATTTGTATACAAGTAGTTTTCTTTATGTACAGTTAGTTTTAGTTGGACTTTGAATTATTTCTAGAGGTCCCTCTCTATTTGTTTTTGTGTAGTCTTCTAAAATGTGGGGGCTAGTACCCAGATGCACTTTATTAGAACCTTGTATTATCCTTGTGATGCTACTTTGGATTGTATCCTCAGCGTTTTCTCTTTAGCTTGGGTGGAGCCTGGCTGGTTACTTTGGAGAGTTGTGTAGTCCAGCCTGGTTTGTCTTACCAGCTCAAATTCTGGGTTTTTGGAGATAGAGATATTGCCCCCCCGTTTTGTTATCCGTGGGTTTGGAGTTTTGCTTTTATGTTGTCCTGTCTGCTGTTGGGGGGAATTCAAGGAGATTAAACAGCTGTGCTGCTGCAACCACCAGGCTCAGGGTTAACCTTGAGCCTAAATTCCCTCCTCTGTTAAATGGAGGTGATATTGTGGTCTTCAGACTTTTGAGAATGAATGAGATCTACTTAAAGCATCTAATCTAGTGTCCTAAGTGCTCTCCTAAGGGCCTGTTGTATTTAATTGTATTTTGTTTTCATAATACAATAGTATTGTGTACCTGTCACATCAGTGTTAACCTTTATAAACTACTCATGGCATTGCTATAATGTGTGCATTCTATTTGGTGCACCTTTCCCCCTCAACTTCATGGAACGATTTTTTAAAAATAGCATTTTGATTGTAGATGATATGTAATTGAAACTTAAAACTAAATATTTTCCTTGAAAGTAATTTCATAGATCATTTTATTTATAATCTCCTATCCAAGCTAAGAGATAATGAAATTGAATTTGAGCCATTATAAATCAGAATTAGCAGATGTCCTTAACTTAAGTGTTGGGATAAGTAGGAATTCGAACAACCTCTTTGCACAGAAGCTTTCCTTTAGGAAAAATGTTTTGAACACTACTGAGATTATAATTATGAGTGTTGCTTTGTTCTGTCTTACAGTGAAAAATGCCTCGTGTGAAAGCAGCTCAGGCTGTAAGACAGGGCCCTGCAAAGAGACGTCTTGCAGAACAATTTGCAGCTGGAGAGATAATAACTGACATGTCAAAAAAGGAATGGAAACTAGGATTACCCATTGGCCAAGGTGGCTTTGGCTGTATATATCTTGGTAAGTGTATGACTACTTCTAATCATCAATCCAAAGATTTATGTGCTTTCTTATCAAAATGGTTTCTCATTTATGAGCTATTATTGGATGTTCCTAATAATCTGCAGTCAACTTAATATTGTATGATTAAGCAAAAATGCATCTCTGACACAGGAGTAGAAGATTGCTCATTTAATCAGTGTGGAAAAAGGATAACATATGTCATACTATCACTAGTGTGCACTATGGCTTTAGATTTTTAAGGTATTTTATACAATTTTAATGTCTTGAGACTCAAAGCTATGTACTTCTTTTCTCCCCCATTTCTACCCAACTAGAATTTATTCTCTCTTTGACAGATTGTACATGTCTTTTACAGGTGTGGATTTTTCCTCTCCTTTCTGCACAACCCAAATAATCAGTGTAATGGAATTAGGAGAATGACCTGGAAACTGCATATTGGGCTTGATCAAATGTACCACTAATTAACATACTTACGTTGAAATTTTTGGAGATACATTTAGAACTTAGAAATTCTGTAGGTTAAATTATTGATTTAAAAAATATTTTACCTGAGTATTTGTAAAGCTTTCTGCTTCACCAAGAATATTAGTAGGGGTTGTATTAACAAAGCATTTTGTATTAGCTTTTGATATTTCTCTTTAAATTTTCCAATTGTTGTTGTTATCCCACCTCATCTCAATTTAGTTATTTAACTGTTTATTAATTTCTCCATGGAAGTTTATGAAATTGTACTTTTAGCCATGGAACCTTTTTTTTTCTTTCAAGCTAATAGTGTAGCATAGATGAGAATCACCTGGAAACTTGTTAGAACTGCAAATTCTTAGGCCCTACTCCAGACCTGTGCATTCAACACTGTAGGAGAGGGCCCAGCAGTGTGTTTGAAGTTTGAGAACCACAGCACAGGTAAAATAGCAGCTGCTCTTACTCAAGAGAGGTCCTACCTTAACTTCCTCTGCCATCAGTAGGCTTCACTTAGTCAGCTGCAGTCTCTTGGCCTGTCTTCATAAAACATAGCTTCAAAATTGGTGTTTTTCTATATCTTATACATTGTATAAGACTCATATAGGCAGGGGAAACTTGTCTTTGGGAAAATAGGTATTGATTCCTTGATCTTGTTTAGAGTCATACCCATTCCACTGAATTAGGCTGTATTTGACTTCAGGGGAAAATCTTCATAAACCCTGAAAAAGTAGTAGCTATATTAGCCAAGTGGTTTAGGAGAAATGGGTAGGTTATATGTAAATTGTCTCTACTGCAGGATATGTGGATTTATGACTTGTTAATGGCAACTTGTCTCTAAACAAGTAGACCCTTTTTCTATTAACTTGCTTTAATTTATAACCTTTTGCAAATTTGAGACTTGCTCTGCATGTGTGTTAAATGTTTTGTTTGTATGTATTATTAACAGGTGCTATCTAGTGTTATTTTTTAACATCAATGGTTTTATATCACTATGTGGTAAAACTTTGCTTTTGTAAACCTGGGTTGACCAATTTAAAAAGAATGGATTTGCTTGAATATGGCTGCTTCTAGTTCATCTCTTTGTACACACTTATACATTGAAACACCATATTCAAGATCATTTTCAGTGTCTATTCATGAAATTAATAGATTGCCTTGGAAATTTCATTGATTTTTTTTTCCCCCTGTAGCATTCGATACTGTATATCTTTCTTTCTCCCCGCCCCCCCCCAAAAATGTTTCCACCATTGTCTTCATGGTACACTATACCTTCCCCCCTTGTTTTCTTCTTGTGGCTGTGCTTAGTCTTCTTTTTAAGTACTCATATGTTCTTCAGCTCTCCTTCCTTGTCTCACTTATCCCTCTGTGTATTCTCTCAGACTGATCTTATTAGATTTCATGGCTTTTGTTACTTCTCTTTATTTTTGATTTCCATATCTTTCATCTATAACCTAGGGCTTGATCTCCTATATTCAGGCCCATGGCCAGTGGCCTACAACAGGTCCCTAGATGGATGTCCCATAGACATGTCTTAAATTTATATCATATTTTATTTTCTGATCATGTCATGATTAGGAGAGGATTGTCTGAATAAATGAAACCTGTTAAGCTAGATACTGGGAAGATGTTCTTGAATATTCCCTCATTAATTTTTCTAGTACCTTATCTACTCCTATTGCTTTAACTGTGACTTCTCAAATCCATCTGTTTCTCTCCTTCTTTCCTGCCAGTACCCTAGGTTAGGCCATTATCTTGTCTGTTCTGGATTCACACTGAACCAAAGATTCTTTCTTCTCATCTAGTCCTGGCCTCCTTGCATCCCATTGTTCACAGTGTGGCCTGAGTGGCCTAATATGCCAAACAGATCATTTGATCATTCTGTTTAAATCTCTTTAGTGATCTTCAGTGCCCTCAAAGAGCCAGGCTTTTTTTTTTTTTTTAAAGAATTGTTTGTTTTCACCCCTTTTGTTTCCTCAAATCTATGCTTCAGCCATCAGTCTGCCCTTTGTCTCTCATCTGTGAATATGCTGCTGCTGCCTTTTTTTTTTAACTTACTGATTTATTTTGTTTAACCAATACATCCAACATAAATCATTTCAACATACAATTAAATAAAATTGCCAATGTGATAATGTCATGGCATGGAGCATGTGGCAGGGCCAAGCTGCTCACCTCATGATGGAAAGAAAGCAGAGAGAGGACAGGACCAGGGTCCCAATAGCTCCTTCAAGGACATGTGCTGCATAACCCATTTCCTCCACTAGGACCCACCTCCTGAAAGGTTCCACTAGCTCCTAATAAGCCCCATCAGCTAGTGACCAAGCCTTTAACAGATGAACCCTTGGGGACACTTAAAAATCCAAATCATAACACTGTTGTCTGTTATATGCCACATATTTATCTATTCTTCCCCTTGATGGACATTTAGGTTGTTTCTATGTCTTGGCAACTGTATATAATGCTTCAGAGAAACATGGAAATGCACATATCTCACTGAAAACTTTATATGATGCTCCTTGCTCCTCAGAGCTAAGTGTAGAACAGGTACTATATGTTTATGTTCCCCTTGTGTTTACCCTTGCTTAATAGTTTCCACATGCCTTGAAATTACTTTTTTAAATTCTAGAATAAACAGGTACTTCTTGACGAGGACAGCTCTTATTTTCCTTGTGCCTGGCATATTTTGCACTTCGTACTGTTTGAGTGAATTATTGAGCTTGCTTTCCTTCCCACCTTTCCTCATCTGAATTATCTAGTATTATTGGGATGCTATCTTCATTTTAATATTCTGTTAAAAAATCGGAACCTGCTTTATTACTAATTTAATATCCAAGTGACATTCCCTGGGGCTGTTCCTCAAGGAGCTCAACTTCTTCATCTGCCCATATTAGCCATTTTTGTCAGTTGGTCTTTCTTCTTTAGTCTGAAGTATTTTAGCTTCAGCCCTTCTAAACACTGTTGCTTCCCAGCTGATTTGTAGTTTCTTGGTTTCCATCGCCTGTTCCTCTTCATCTCATCAGCTTCTAATGTGAGAGTGCCTTAGGGTTCAGTCCTAGAATTCCTTCTTTCCTCTTTCTACACTCATTCCCTAGGGGATCTCTTCCAGTCTCAGAGCTTTATATAAATAGTGTATCTGTGTTGATAACTCTCAAATATATTTTCCCTACTTAGGCTGTTCTACTGAACTCAAGATTTAAATATCCAACTGCCTTTTAACATCCATCTGAACTTGGATGTATAATAAACATTTGCAGCTTAAGATACTCCAAAGAATTAGTTCCTTCTGCAGTTTTCTCCATATTAGTGACTTCCTCTTTCCAGTGCTTAGGCCAAAATCATGGAGGCATCTATACCTCAATTTTTCTCTCTTAAACCTTTACCTTCAATCCATCAATGAATCCTGTTGGCTCTCTTTTGAATGTGAGGTCAGTCTGACCAATTATCAACACCTTCCCTTGTTTTCTACACTGGTTCAAGGTCACTCTTTTCTCCCTTGGAGTACTATTACTTCTTGCTCATTGATCTGCCAGATTCTGCTTTTGCCCCCTGTTCACCAAAATGAGTCTGATCTTGCCAGTCCCCTTCTCAAAACCTTGATGTTACCTGTTAAACCCTGCTGCTTTTCTGATGTCTCCTGTCACTTTTCTCCTCCTTAACTTCTTCTCTCCCAGTTACAAACTTGTCCAGCATGCTCCCACATCTAGTCCTTTGTGCTGGTCTGCCTGGAGTTTTTTTCCCTGTGTACTCTTGGCTCACTTCCTCGATCCCTTGAGACCAGTGCTTGAGTAGTGCTGTCCACAAGGTCTCTTCCTACACTGTAACTCTGCCTCCCTTCCTTGCTGGCTTAATTTTTCCCCTGGTACCTACTGCCATCAAACATACTTATTTGTTATCTGTGTCTTTTCTAAATCCCTATTTTCTAGAAACTGGCATTTAAGAGGTATTTGGTAAATAGTGAGAATATGGGCAATGTTATATGCTTAACTCAGTATTCTAAGAAAACAGTGCTTCTTTATTTGCATGAAATAAAAAGACAGTTATGTTAAAATTATTTTGGATGGCAGTTAAAACTTCCGGTACATCCTTAAGTATTGATCTGGATGAGTTTTTCCCAAATTAGGAGTTTTTGAACTTCAGTTCCCTATTTTCATACCTTTCAGATGTTCCTTATAAACAGATTTCATAGTTTATTAAAATTTAAAAATTATATCAGTTATTCTACAGGGAATTCACAACGCATGTTAGAATGTCAAAGGCCATGAATACTTTTGAGTTAAAGAAATATTTAACGTAAACTTGGAGTTTCCTGCAATTAAATTGATCAAATTCTAGAAACCAGAGTTTGTAAGATGTGTTCTAGTTTCAGACATGTTAAAACATGGAACAGTCCTAAAATTGAGGAAATGTGCTGTGATAATATCCTGAAACACATATGGGAACTGAAACTTACTCTTTCAAGGGGTTACAGATATATAGATCTAAATATTGGTATAATATTTATAATAATGTTACTTGTTCTGATTATTATTTAATTTTCTTAAACAGCTGATAGAAATTCTTCAAAATCGGTTGGCAGTGATGCACCCTGTGTGGTGAAAGTGGTAAGAAAATGTTTCAGCTAATATTTTTCTTTGCTTAACTGAAGTTAACATAATATTTATTTTGTAAAACATCCTTTTTGATAAGTATAATTAATTAAACCATAATGTATTACATTTTAAATAATGTTTTGTAAATATTTTATGAGAAACAAAAGAAGCTTTACAATTTGAAGTAACTTGTGCTCAAGAAGTCCTTCTGGCCTGTTTTGAATTAGAGTGGTACTGGTATTTGGGGTTAAGTGAATAAAAGTGTAGAAATATGCAGCTGTGGAGTAAAAATATTCAGCTCAGTCTTTTCATTTTATCTGTTTGGATTAGGTGAGATGCATTTAATATTTACATTACTGATTTAATGTAATTTTATTATATTTTGCATTTATTTCTAGACTTCCACTTGGTTAATATTTTTTCTTTTGACTTATTCCTGATTTTCTTCCCTTCCTTGTTCAGCTCAGTAAATTAAATTATTTATGATTGTTGGCCTTTCTCTGATATGCTAATGTCAAAATTAGTGTGTAAGGATTGACAACATCTCATCTTACATAATAAGCACACTATGAATAACCAGGTCAATTTGTAAATTTATGAACTAAAAAGATGACTTTTTTTTTTTTTTTAATCAATTATCCACCTTTTTACTTACCAATGTTTGTATGTCCCCTCCCCCAGGGTGTTTTTTTTTTCCTTTGGTACCAGCAGTTGAACTCAGGGGCACTCAACCACTGAGCCACACACATCCCCATCCCTGTTTTGTATTTTATTTAGAGACAGGGTTTTACCGAGTTGCATAGGGCCTCAGCCTCTAGAGCCTCCAGGAAGCTCAGCTTCTGTGCCTGACCCCCAGAATTCTTTGATACATGTGAAAAACATGTTTTTGTTAAACATAAGAGTCAGCAGAATGTGTTATTTGGGGAAATTAATATATAACTCCCTGTTTTTCCTAAAGGCTTCACAACTCATGAGTTAGAATTACTTGAAAGTTTTTCGTTTTGTTTCACTCAGTTTTTGTTTCACCCATTTTTTTTGGAACGGAATTGTTTAAGTGATTTTTTTATATATATTTTTAATTGAGTTATAATTTTTACAGGGAAATATGTGGATATAAAATAGTTCAAAGATTTCTGGAAATGTGTGTGTAACTGTTTAACTCTTAATCCTATTAACATGTCCACCCCTGCAAAAAGATTCCTCATGTCCTTTGCCAGTTAAATCTCTGCTTCCCAAAACTCTTTGAGGCAAGGACTTGTCTGAGATTTTTTGCCATGGTTTAGTTATTCCTATTCTGAGTGTTACATAAATGGAATTATGCAATATATACCGCTTGTGCTTAGTATAATATTTTAAAGGTCACATATATTGTTGGTGTATCAGTCATTCATTCCCTTTTATTTTTTTGTTGATACACAATTGGGTTGATTCCAGCTTTGGATTACTATGAATAAGCTTCTATAAATACACTTGTACAAGTGTTTTTATAGATATAGTTTTATTTCTCTTGTATAAATTCTTAGAATTTGAATTACTGGTTTATAGGGATCACATGTTCAGATTTATAATGGTATTTGACAGATTTCCAAAGTGATTGTGCCATTTTGCACATCTATCAGTAATGCATGAGGATTCTGATTGTTCAGTCTCTCTAGTTTAGTATTGTCCTTGTCAGGTTGGCTTGGGTTTTAGCCATTATAGTGGATGTGCATCCATGTCTCATTTTGGCTTCAATTTGCATTTACTTCATGACTAATATTTTTGAGGACTTTTCATTTTACTTAATAGCCATCCATATGTATTTTTTGTGTATGGAGTGCTTTCTCCATTCTTTTCCCATGCTTCCTTTACATTTTTTTTTAGTAGCTGGGTTGTTTTTGCTTTTTTTAAATTGAATAAAAAGAAAGTTATTCTGGATATAAGTCCTGTAGAACATGTTTTGTAAATATTTTCCCCCAGTTTGCTCGTTCGTTTTCTGATTGTTTTTTTGCATCTTTTGAGATGGATCATACAATTTTCTCCTTTATTCTGTTAATATGGCAATTACATTGATGATAATTGAGTGTAGAATTAACTTTGCATTTTTAACACATACCCTGCCCAGTCAAATTGTATTATGCTTTTTACCTATTGCTGAAATTGCTTTGATAATATTTTGTTAAGGATTTTTGTGTCTTTTTTCATAAGAGATACTAGTCTTTAAATTTCCCCCCAGTATTTCTAAATTTAGAATTTTCTCTTTTTTTTTTATATATTTTTTTTACATGACAGTATATTTTGAAGTGTTATACATACAGAGAATAAGCATAACTTGTTCCAGTTAGGATCCCATTATTCTGGTTGTACATGATGTGGACTTACATTGGTCCTGTATTTATATATGAGGATAGGAAAGATATGTTCAATTCATTCTACTATCTTTCCTGTTGTCATGCCTCCTTCCTTCTCTTCATTCCTCTTTGATTGGTCCAATGAATGGCTAATCTTCCCCTCCCTTATTGTGGGTTAGCATCTACATAGCAAAGAGAACATTTGTCCTTTGGATTGGGAGGATTGGCTTATTTCACTTAGCATGATAGTCTCCAGTTCCATCCATTTACTGGCAAATGCCATCATTTCATTCTTGTTTATGGCTGAGTTATATTGCGTTGTGTATATATATTGGTTCCATAGCTTGGCTATTGTGAATTGAGCTGCTATAAACACTGATGAGGCTGCACCATTGTAGTATGTGGATTTTAAATTCTTTGGTTATATACTGAGGAGTGGAATAACTGGGTCAAATGGTGTTTCCATTCCAAGATTTCTGAGTAATTTCCAAACTGCTTTCCAGAGTGGTTGAACCAATTTGCAGTCCCATCAGCAAATTGGTATCCTTTTCCCTCCACATTCTCCCAGTGTTTATTGTTACTTGTATTCTTGATAATTGTCATTCTGACTGGGGTCAAATGGAATCTCAGTGTAGTTTTTTTTTATGTTTTGTTTTAGTTGTAGTTGGACACAATACCTTTATTTTATTTTTATGTGGTGCTGAGGATCGAACCCAGCGCCCTGCACATGCTAGGCGAGCGCTCTACTGCTGAGCCACAACCGAAGCCCTCAGTGTAGTTTTGATTTGCATTTCTCTAATTGCTAGAGATGTTGAACGTTTTTTCATATTTTTTTGACCATTTGTATTTCTTCTGTTAAGTGCCTGTTCAATTTCTTTGCTCATTTATTGATTGGGTTATTTATTTATTTATTTATTTTTTGGTGTTAAGTTTTTTGAGTTATTTGTATATCCTAGAGATTTATGCTCTGTTTGAGGTGCTAGTGGTAAAGATTTTCTCCCATTCTGTAGGCTCTCTCTTTATGTCTCTTCATGTCCTTGATTGTTTCCTTTGCTGTGCGGAACCTTTTAGTTTGATACCATCCCATTTATTGATTATTGATTTTATTTTTTGCTCTTCCATATTTAGTAGAATGAAATTGAACCTGTCTCTTACCCTGCACAAAATTCAACTCAAAGTGGATCAAGGAGTAAATTTAGAGTTCTTTAATCTCATAGCTGGGCTTGGGAATTAGGACCACGTGAGTGGGCTTTGGTCTCCTTTTTATTCTAAGTGCCTCCAAGAAAAAAAAACTAAGGTTGGCATGGAGCATACTCCACTTCTGTCTTTTAGAGGTCATGATCCTGAACTACTTTTTGTCTAATTTCTGAAACTGGTGATTTCCTGTATTTGTTTTTGTTTATAGTGGGAGGCTAATTGGGTCCTGCTTATTTCTCCCTTGTGCCCAGAAACAGGTGAAATGATTAAAGTTAAGTGTCAGTGCTTTGTTTTCCTACCATTTCCCCTTTCTTGATGCTCTTTCATTTTAGAGTTTTCTTCTTTCTCACTTTGGAATAACATTTCTTTTTGAATGATTCAGCTTGCTGCTGAGTCCAAGGAACTAAAAATTTTAACATTAAATGGGATCATTTGCATGGAATTGCAGAATATTATCTACATTTGTCTTTGACACAGCAAATTAAGATATTAAATCTATGGGCAAGATTAATTTCTTTATAGGATCTTCTAAAGGTTTTCACTGTGAGAAATAAGCCCTCTTATGACTTCTCATAGTCATGAGGTTCAAATGATCTGGTTACCTTGGACCCTCTTGGCTGGTTTATTTGTGAAATGGTCTCTGTCTCTTAGAAGGAAGTAGAATATAAACGTGGTTTTTTTTTTTTTCTTCTTCTGCAGTTACCTGAGATTTTGTTATGTTTATCTTAGAATTACATTTATTATGAATAATTTGAATTATTTCAGTAGTTGCCAGGTGTGGTAGCACATGCCCGTAATCCCAGTGGTTTGGGGGGCTGAGGCAGGAGGATTCCAAGTTCAGGGCCAGCCTCAGCAATTTAGCAGGGCCCTAAACAATTTAGTGAGACCCTATCTCAAAATAAAAATGAGGAATGTAGGGATATAACTCAGTGGTAAAACATCCCTGTGTTAAATCGCCAATTCCCTGCTCTTCAGAAAATAAATATTGTTGTTATTCAGTGTAATTTTACTTTTACTCCCTCTTAAATTTATATGGTTAAGGGGAAGAATGGATAGAGAACATATTTTCTTTGTACTGGAGGGGAACAAATTACATGTCTTTATAAGGCTGTTATCAAACCTATTTTAGTTCTTTGCGTCTCCTGTCTTCTCATTTAGTTCTGTTTCCATTGACCCTTATTGCTTTCTCTTTGTAATGAGGACAGTAATAAATATTCAGTTGATTCTTCTTTTGTATTTAATATTTTAATAACTTTTTCAGTGTTGTAGTTTGAAATCCTGAAAGAATTGATAACTGAAGCAGTGTTATTGATTTTTTTTTCCCTTTAAAAGGGAAATTTAGTAATAGCTATTTGCTTCTTTTTCTCCTGATACTCGAATTTTCAGAACTCCCTTAAACTCTTATATCACTCATTGTATTAACATTTATTTTACAATATCACCTGTGATATCCTTCTTCTTTTAAAGGTGGAAGGGGACTAGGGATTGAACTCAGGGGCACCTGACCACTGAGCCACATCCCCAGCCCTATTTTGTATTTTATTAAGAGACAGGATCTCACTGAGGTGCTTAGCACCTCGCTTTTGCTGAGGCTGGCTTTGAACGAGATCCTGTTATCTCAGCCTCCTAGCCACTGGGATCAAATCGTGTGCCACCATGCCAAGCTTGTGATATCCTTCTTATACCACTAGTTGTTTTTAGATTTTTTTATGTGTTTATTTCCCTAACTAGATTTTAAGTTATTTGCTAATGAGGGCCTTATTTTACTTTCTTTTTTTGTATACAGTCCTTAAAAGCTTATTTTATTTATTTTTAACCTTAATTTTTCTACCACCTTTTTAACTGTTCTTTCTGTTCATTTAGTCTCAACTTTTTTTTTTTTTTTTTTTTTGTACCAGGGATTGAACCCAGAGGTGCTTAACCACTGAATCCATTTCCCCAGCCCTACTCTAAACTTCTTGATGCCATTCACTTTTCTTTCAAATAGGCGCATTCATAATTGACCTTCTTGTAGCTTTATAGTATTCAAAGTTGAAATGAATCATTAAATATAGACAATATAATGAGTATCAAGTCTTTCTAGTATTAAAGTCAGAATATTTATTGAGAAATTTTCATTCTGATATTAGGGACTGTTAAAGATCATGTTTTCTGTTTGTTGTTCTTTTTTGGTAATGTTAGAGACAGAACCCAGGACTGTCATACATGCCAGGCAAGTGTTCTAATACTCAGCCACACTCTATCCCAAAGTTCATCTTTTCAGAGAATGAGTACTTAACTGGGAAAATTTAATGATTACTAAACAGTAGGATTCAAAACTCTGTTTGCATGTACTATATAATATAAAAATTGTTTTATAAAATGACTGTATATGAAGAAAATATATCAAAATGTTTTCACATTTCAAAAAAAAGCATGTATTTTGTCTTGAGAAAATTCTTACAAATGTCATTTAAGAAATAAAGGGAAATTGATTTTTATTTTGAAGTTAGACTTAATGTGATAGTATGTTAAACAGTGGTTTGCAATCCTGGTTTTACAGTATAATCAGAATCTCTGATTGGAGGGTTTGGTTATTGGTATTTTTAGTAAAGCTCCCATGTGATTCTTTTGTGCATCAAAGTTGAGAACCACTATAGAATCTGGCACACAGAACACCTGAATTATTTTAAGTGTAATCATGTTTGCACCCACATTTTTATTCTTGTTTTTTGATCATTTTCTAGGCAAGTAGGGGCTTGCAGGTAGGGTACCCTGTGCTTCTGTTGTGGGTTTCCACCTTAATGTAGAAGACTTGTTACTGCTGATGTATCTGCTCGTGAAAAGAACTCTAAGTAGTTAATGTACACATTTTTCGTATTTGTTATTGGAGTGAAGCGAAGACATATATATTTAAGGTAGATGTTTAGGCACATGCTGGAAATAATGTTCTCCCTTCTATCCAGTGAAGATCTGTTGTATTTTGGACCTTCATCCATGACTTGTGAAAACAGCTGTGACATGGTGATGTTGAATCACCAAGGATAGAAGCTTGTATTCTTTGCTTCTAGATAACGTATATTCTATTTTGTTTCAGGAAAGTAAATGGGCAGAGAGAAATGGCAGATTGATAATAAATTGGATAATGCAAAAAAAGAAATTCTCTTTTTCTTTTTTGCTAACAAAGACAACAAGAAATTAGTTTTTTGAATTGTACTCACCCTTTGTGCTCATGCCAGTAGCAGAACTGGAGGTGGAGATTAGGTTTTTGGATCATGTAACATAATAGTTCATTGTATCACAGTCTTTTACCAGTGTGAACTGATAGAAATCTGTACTTCAAAGTTGCTTAGAAAGAAGTTTGCAGACTGATGTTTGATTTTCCTTGCTGACGTTATGAGAAGTGACCTGAATTTTCAATTCATATGTCATAATTTTTTGGTAGGAAGAAGAAACTTTGTACAGCTTAATTTTTAAATGGCAGCCAGTTCATTTTAGATGGTGCCATTGAAATATATCACATTTTAATTTTTTTTCTGTTGTCATCTTCATTTTGACACTTAGAAGTCTTAAAGAAACGTTTAGTGATATTCTAGTTAAAATGTCAGTCCCAATTTCTTTTCTAAATCTTGGCTATTATAGAGTTGGCAAAGTATTTTAGATTTGAAATATGTTAATAAAATTTTAGTTATGAGTTAAGGTATTTTCTCCAACAGAAATAGCTAGCTTTGGCTAGAATGCAGTGCCAAGGAAGTAGCTCCTTTATTTTGTTATAATGGAAGCTTATTGGATTAGAAAAAAGTATGAAATGAGCTCAAAGAGCCTTCATTGTAGTGGGGCTTTCATTATAATGGCCTGATTTATATGGTTGATTCTCATTATTATAAGTTTAATAAATTATTGCCTGAAGGAAAACTTGAAAATTAAAGTTGATATGACATAGGTTGAAACTGAATAAATCAAAAATTTTATACTGATGGTAATAAGCCAGGATTTGTCTTAGGAAAACCCCTTACAAACCTGAATTATATTATTGAACAATTCCAAAATTTAACCAAAATTCCTTCTCTTTATTTCCTTTTCTTTATTTCTTACACTGATTCTGTGACTCTTACTCCGTCATTGCCTTGCAACATTCATACATGTCTCTCAGCTACCATTACTGCTAGAGAAGGGGGCACAGGTTATGGAAAAACTTGAGGTGCTGAGTAGGCAATTTAGGGATTGTATCCTCGAACTTCAATATGTTGATTGGTTCAATATGTTGATATGTTTCTAAGGAGTTGATGCCATGCCAAGCCCATGTGAACCACTCTTCCAAGGCTGGGCTGGCAAGTATACTTACCTTGACAGAAGAGGAAAGCTTATTTTTAGGTCCTGATCCAAGTGTTACACAGGTTGCCCCTTTGCTGTTATACTCATTCATAACTGGTATTGCTTGACTCTAGATTGGCAGTCTTCCTGTAAGTACTTTAACTAGGGATTTCTATTTTTTGAATTACAAAAATCCAGGATAAGACACTGTATGTATAAGTGTGGTTTTATTTAAATCTCATGGAGCAAAATGAACTTCTGTGTCAGTTGAGGGTTTTTGAGTGGGGGAAAAAAACAGTTGTATATATTTTCACAAGTTTTCTGTCAGTTAAGATGATGGGCCTCATTTATGAGGTCTCTTACTGCTCTGTTGAACCTTAAACTTCAGCTATGCAGCTATTCCATCCAAAATAATTTTCTTTATACCTCCTAAAGAAGAGCAACTCTCAAATTAATTTGGAAATGTTTACTTCCTTATTTGAAGGTTTCACTGCTTTTAAACTTTTCCCCAATTCTCAATAAATAAGATAGATAATAAATAAGAAAATATCAAACACTAAGTAAATACTAAATGAGTAAAAATTCACAATTTAAGAAGTCCATAAAATTCTGTTTTTCACCTTTCCATATTTATTTAACAAGGCAAAACTCCTTACCAGCTATTATTTCTTGTTGTTCAGAATATCTTTTTGTGAATGTATGCCTCTTTGATAGTAATTTTATTTGTTGATGTCCCTTAAAATATGAAATGAATGCAGTTCAGTAAGTTGGTGGAAAATTGTCACTAAGCCCCATTTTCTTTTAGACATTAAATTATTATATGGGAAATAAGTTGTAGGGCTCCTTGGTTTGGAAAATAATGGGAATCAGTGTCAGAAAGGAAAGTATACAGTTCAGTGGACAGTGCTCGCTTGCTTTGGAGCTCCAGAATGCTAAGGTCTGTTTCTTCTAGTTCTGATATACTGGAACAAACTGTGATGAGAAACAGCAGAAGAGTGGGAGTTTGCCATTAATTGGTTAAATCAGGTATTGAGATTTTATTAAATCTCAGAAATATCTTGTAGCCCCTTGGTGATACAGTTAACATGGTTGCTGGTCTTTGCTTAAGGGAAAGCTTAATAAAGATGAAAATTAGTTTAAACGTTTTTCTTAAACTTCTGCAAAGACCGAGCTGTGTATCTGGTTTTGTATATTTTATTGGTTTTGAAAATGGAACTTGAGAGATATATAAGTTATGGACTATTCTGAGAGTATCGAAAAGATTCTTAAATAGTTGGGCTTAATCTTTAAACAGTTATAAATCTAAGTATGAGAATTACAGTGTTTTGAAAGAAATTAATTTATTAGTCTGTGTTGAAAGTTCACTGTAAATAACTCAATAATTTTAACTAGTACTGGTACTAATTAAGTCTTATATTTTAAGGAACCTAGTGACAATGGACCTCTTTTTACTGAATTGAAATTTTACCAGCGAGCTGCTAAACCAGAGCAAAGTAAGAAATACAATATACATATATTAATACTTTTTAAATGACCAATCCCATTTTAGGTTATTTTGTGTCATCTAAGACTAGAGCATTACATCTTTTGACCCTTGATTATTTTTGCTTTATAAATAAATTTCATTTAAATGAGAGTTGTATGAAATGATTCGGATTTCTTAATAGGTTTGTTATAAGATTTTACTGATGATATATAGAATAAAGATAAAAAAATAGAATAAAGATAAAGTATGATTTAGGGAATATTGTTAAAAAATTTAGCAGTAACTCTAATCTGTGAGTTAGACTCAAGAATCTCCAAATCTTTTTGAGTATTTTTCTAAATTCTGTAGAGCATAACCTGGGGGGTTGCATAATTGATGAGATAGAACAGAGAGTGTCTGAGTCAAGAGCAGAACTTCTTCCAGCTGCTCTGCTTCCTTCTATCTTAACACCTCCCCTCTAAGAATCCAAAACTTACAATAGGAACGAAGAAAAGCTACCAAAAAGCTACCGTATCTCCTAGATTTGTGTTTGCTGATTGAGGAAGAGATCTAATGACTGAGGGAAGAAAACCAAACTTACAGATTGGGCTAGAGGGCATGTTGTCCTGTGGAAACAAGTAAACATAGCCAGAGTTGAAATGCAACTGAAGTACAGTGGCTTTTAAAAAAATGCTTTTTGCAGGTTTTTCACTTTAAAAGCAATTTAGGTAACAATTTTGTAGGCTAATAAAAATGCTTTGTACTTTTTGTTTTTGGTTATACTGTACTTTTATGAATAAAGATGAAGTCTTGTGTAAGTACATCCTACTTTTTTAGTGATTTAAAAAAAATTATTATGTTTATAGTAGTTGTAATCACAAGCCTCTGTTTTAACTTACAGTTCAGAAATGGGTTCGTACACATAAAATGAAGTACCTTGGTGTTCCTAAGTATTGGGGATCTGGCCTACATGATAAAAATGGAAAAAGGTAAAAATGCATGGTTTGTTTTTCTTTTCCCTCTTTTGAGCATTTCCTATCCATTTGGTTTAGTCAAGAATTATGTATTGAGCATCCAACAATGTCAGTAGGTAAGAGTGTGTCAGCGAATAAGAAGAATAAGCTGTTATCTCTACCTTCTGCTTTACATAGCAGCAGACTGATACTCTGTTAGAAAGGGTGTGCCTCTCTAATTTAACTACTTCTATGGAGCAATATCAATTAGCTGAAGCCTGACAAAGGGAACAAAGCCCAAAGGGCCCTGCATTTCCCTCCCTTTGAAATAAACACATGCATACCACTACATTCTTGAGGCAAAAGAGAGCCCTTAGGATTCCATTTGGTATTTCATGTTGGATATATTATCTGACCATGGGAAATTAGAGTCTTATTCTTTATGAAGGCTTTAGTTTAGTTGATGAGAGAAAACAAAATGCATGAAACATTTCAAGAACAGTTAAATGCTAAATTGTGACTTTGTCTCAAGATATTTTAGGAATTGAGAGAATAGAATGTTGTTGGAATAGTTGAGTTGGAGAAAACTCCTAATACTTTGTATAATTGGTGCCTTTTAAATATTCATATGAATGATTGGAACTGGGTATATTGGTTAGAATGCTCTTAGTTACAAGGAAAGGAAAACTTTGACTCAGCCATCTTAATCACCCAGGGCCCAGGTATCTTGTCTTCCTATTTTTCCTCATCTTGGCTGTAGTTCTCCATTGTATGGCCTCAGGGTGGATGTCCCACTTCTAGACACAGACCCAATGGCAGAAAATGATACCATCATCTCCTGAGTTTCCCTTTTCTAGAAACCTTCCCTGGAGTCCTGTGGCAGAATTCCTCTTACATTTTCTTGTCAGGCTTTTGTTAGTGCTCTCTCTCACTAGGCACTGGGAGGGGCAAGGTGGTCACAGGTATTGACTTGGTGCAACACATGGTTGTGTGGAGGAGGGCAGATGCCCAGACCAAATTGGTGCCATTAGAAAAGATAGAGCAGGGGCAGCTCTTGACAATCATCCGTTTCTGGGGAGTATGGGAACTCCCTGATATCACATGTAACATTACCTGTGGTTTTGATGGAACAAGTTTGCTTTGAGGTGACCAGAGCCAGAGAGACACGGTGGGTCATAGGCTGGTGTAAGCTGTGGCAAGGACGCCGGAAGAGAACTTCAGAAGTGCCAGAGTGTGGGGACTGGAACCAGACACATTTCTGCCTGTGTTAGCTCACTGTTCACAAGTGGTGTGTGCGGGGGTGGGGGATGGGACACCTTACCTCAGCCTGTTTGTTTTATAAACTGAGTACATGACTCGTGCCTAAAATCATGGATGAGGTTTTGATTTACTTCTTAGGTGGAAGCTCTTAAAAATAACTATTATAGGTCTATCAACAGTTTAAAAAAAATAGTAAGGTTATTCTTCTAACCACCTCTCCTGCCAAAAATCATCACTTTTCCCTGTAGCTTATTTAAGTTAATACACACACAGAGCTTAGAACAGTGTTAAGATTGTAAAAACGTAGCTGCTATCATTATGAAATCATTTATACTGATCTATATTTTCCCATTACTTGAATTGTCACATCCAACTCCCCAGAAGAAAATACATGAAAGGTTTTACTTTAAAGGAGTTCTTCAGAAATAACCTTTATTTTACTACTCTATGATAGATAGAATTGTCTTTCTAGAATCATGCTTCAGTTGATATTTATAATTTAGAAATGGTGAGATTAGGGATTGTTTGGAATAGTGATGGGGTGATCTGTGGATAAAGACAAAGACCTATTTGATATGATTTGTTAATAGATCCTATGTTGCATCAAGTAATTGTGTTTTAACCCTCTTTCAGACTGTCAGCAGAAGTTTGTATTTTTGTTATGCATATGTTATTATAATAATTACACCCATCACTTATTTGTTAAAGCAAAAATGTACATGTGTCCTGGTGTCATCTCAACTTTTCAAACCCTGTTATACAAAAGAAATCAGAAAGTCAAAATCACTGTTCCCTCTATTATTTCAGGATACCAGGAAATCTTACAGGAATGAATACCTTGTTGCCACTAATTAATTGTATGACTTTGGATGTATTACTTGACTCCCTATATTATTTTGTTTATTAAAAGATATATAGACAAGAAGATCTTTAATTCTCTTCCAGTTCAAAAATGGATAGAATCCTGATTTTTTTTTTTTTTTGTAAATTTGGTGTGTTGTCTTTTAATGTTAGTTAGCTCTTCCTTCTCTTTTAAATTCATGTTGTATTTCTAATATAGAAGCCTACAACATTTAAGTGGGATTTTTGTCTTCTAGTGCTGTTTATTTTGTACTGTGGATATAGTGGTTAACTGCTGGAGGACAGATGGGGTGATCAGAGTATCTGCCTTATGGATGAGGCCAGGCTGAAGTGCTCAGAGCAGTGCTGTGCTCACTCCAGGCATCCAGCGTATGCTTGCTCTTGGGAGGATGATGATTCGTAATCCTACCCTATTGGAAGATAGCTGGATACATTTTGAGTGTGGTCTTGGTTTTTATTGATTTATTTTTTTGAATGATTTAACTAGACAAGTTAGAAATTGGAAAGCTTCTGCAAAGCAGTAATGTTTTTCAGTACATACTGAATCTTAGAATTGGAAAGCTATAACAGACCTTAGAAAGGGTGAGTTTTCAATACTTCATTTTATGTCTGTAGAAGTTGTGGCCTAAGGAAGTAATGTTACTTGCCCAAGGTGACATGATTGGTTTCTTGCAAAACTAAAAATTGTCATATTTTTCCTGGATATTTCTTCTTCCGTAAATCTCAGCCAATAAGTTTTTAATGTATCATCCATTTATACCATTTAGACATTTTATGTATCTATTATAGCATCTGTTGATGATCATGGTATAGATTATTAGTGCTGCTGAAATGTACCTTAAAAATAGAGAAAATAGTCAAAAGAATGAAGCTATTATCTAGGAACATAAATTAATACTAACTATGAGAATAATTAGTGCTTTTATTATTTTGTTTTATTTTTGCTGTAGATGAATCTGGTGGATTCTCTTTGTGGGCATTATCTTAAATTAAATATTATCTCTTCTAACTAGTTGAGACCAGGAAGAGAGCCCTTGTACAAGTAAAGGGCAAGGTAGGAAAGCACTGACTTTTTTTGAGATTTCTGGTTGAGAGAAATATTTCAAATGTTTGTGTATATTTCTTTGTTTCATTTTTAGACTACTGTCTTACTCTATATTTCCTTGAAAAAAATTACTTTGAAAGCAGAGTTCTCAGTGCAAAGTATGGTTTTCCTGAGTTATATTTTCTTCATTGACTTTTCTTGTTTGACTTCAGTTACAGGTTTATGATAATGGATCGCTTTGGGAGTGACCTTCAGAAAATATATGAAGCAAATGCCAAAAGATTTTCTCGGAAAACGGTCTTGAAGCTAAGCTTAAGAATTGTATGTGAGCTACATTCTTCATGTTTTTTAAAAAAATCATTTTTTTAATAAAGCAAAGCCTGTATTAACTGTGTATTGAAGTTTGGTCCTCTGCTGGTTGTGTTAGGTACTGCATTAATTTATTTTGTATGATATTTTCCATAGCTGGATATTCTGGAATATATTCATGAGCATGAGTATGTACATGGAGATATTAAGGCCTCAAATCTTCTTCTGAGCTACAAGAATCCTGACCAGGTAGCTTTGGAACTTTAGTTTCTTCTGTTTCAAATGTATTATTTGAAAACAAATATGGTTGCTTTGAACTCTTGAACCCATGCAGAAGTTTTACTTTTTGAAGTTAAAAAGGTAATAATAATATTTCTTCTTGACACTTTTATCTAGTTAACATTCTACATTTTTGATGCAATTTGTTGGCACTTGATCAAGTTGGCTATTTTGCCCTAAATAATATTCAGAAGAAGTACTTGTGATACAAAATGAATTTCAAATAGCTGTTTGGGGGTGGAAGCTTAAAATTATATAGTACACCAATGAATTATGTTTGCCTGTCTGCTTTGTCACTTTTTTTATTTCCTTTGTTCAAGAAATCCATCAAATGTAAGTGTTCTGTTACTTGGAAAATTTGGTCTTTAACATGTTGATTATTCAAATCAATTGGTTTACAGAAATATCTGAGCTGTCTAAATTTGTATACCCTTAGTGTTTGGAATTCAAATGTGCGTTTTTTAGTTTATTACATTCTCTTTGTGATATTTTACTGTTTAAGGCAAGGAGAAAAGCTAATGTTATTATACCTTTTTTGGGGGATCAGTTTAGTTGGAGTAGAGGAATCTATATAATTTTCTTGTATCTTCCATAATTTTGATAAAAGTAAGCTTTAGTTGACACTCATAGTTGGGCCATAATTCTCATTTCTTAGCTTCATATACATAGAAGATTTAAACATTCTAAATATGTTGGGTACTTTGATTATTGCAATCATTTGTTAGTATTTTATGTCATTCTTTTTTTCTTTCAAACCTTGTTTTAATTCCCTCTTGCTTCATTTTGCTTTTTGCTTTGGCTCTCCTTTTTACCATTATCTTGTATGTTTGCTCCCCTCCACTCCCACATCAGTGGTGGTGGGCATAAGGGTCGCTTAACAGAAGAAAGTTGCTATAGTTTGACTCACAAATCTTAAAAGCAGTCTCAGAATTAGTCCAACTCTTTCTAGCCATCTCATTTAAGATGCTTCTCTCTTGAAAATAAAATAGCCAAGAACCAGAGCAGTAAGGATTCCATTAATTAAAGTGGTGTGGACTTGTATAATATGATAAAAATGCAACTTACATTAGTTTGCACTTGGCTAAAGCATGCTGCTTTTGTTTATGTGGAAATATTTTGTAGCTCTGTTATCTTTCAGAGATTCTTCTTTCAGTATTAGATCTATCTTTGTATTTTTTACTTCAGTTTCCTGTTTTGCCTGCATGCATATATTTGTAATAGTTACCCAGAATTAGAGATGTGATATATGGCTATAGGATAGAAGACAGCCAAATATGCAGTCTTGTGTGCTACTCAGATCCACATGTATCTGCCCCCAGATATGTGTGTATGTATTATTCAGATTTAGCTTAGATTATGAAGACTTGCTTTAATATACAGTATTTAAATGTCGATAAAGGCCTTATCTAAAAGTTCTTAATGATCTTTATTAGGATCCTTGAACCATTTTTATGAAGTAAATTCATATTTGATTATTTTATAAGTGAAGTAATAGGAATAGAAGATAACTTGTATCTGTCTGTTCTGTCAGCAGTCTTATGCTCTGTGTGCTTTTCTTTGTGGGAAGTGCTAGTTGTGTTGCCACATGTATTGATGATTGACTTTGTGCTCAATTTTGTTTTAACCTCTCTAAGATAAAGTAAGATTTATAAGAGTTGGTAAATTGAGGAGACAAGATTGGTTACAAGTTTAGTACATACTTTAAAAAGTATACAAAGTCAATTAATACTTTGGACCATGGCGACATATCATTTAACATTTTTATTAAAAAAAAAAAAAATCTTGGGCTGGATGTGTGGCTCCATGGCAGAGTAACTTGCCTAGCATGCACAAGGACCTGGGTTTGGTACTCAGAACTGCAAAAAATAAGTAAAAAAGTTTTTTTTTTTTTTTTTTGAAAGCCTTTCGGAATTGAATATTTATTATTGTGTACATTTTGCTTCTAACCTGTTTGTGGTGCTGTAGTTTGTCCTTGTAGGTGAATGCACCCTCAAATGAAGTATTTTATTTCTGTACAGCAAAGAAATATAGTTACAATGATTTTGGCTTTAATTTGTCTTGGTACTTGGAAATTTATAGGTTTACTTGGTAGATTATGGCCTTGCTTATCGGTACTGTCCAGAAGGAGTTCATAAAGAATACAAAGAGGACCCCAAAAGATGTCATGATGGCACTCTTGAATTCACCAGCATTGATGCACACAATGGCGTGGGTATGTCCTCGGTATTTGAATGAGAAATATGCTGCTAATGTTTTCAACAGAATTCCTACATGAGTCTTAATTATGCATAAATATAAACAGGGAGATAAGAATTAAAGAGGCAGAATGGGATGGGGAAAGACGGCAGAGGTTAGACTCCTACAGTTATATAACATGGCCCTCATGCATTCTCTTCCCTCTCATGTCCTGTCCTTCCAAGATGTCTGAGAATGTTGCAGTGGCAAGGTAGTTCATTTCATTCCAGTGAAGATTTCTTTTTGGTTTTAAATAGCTTTAATTGAAATATTTGTTTGTTTTCTTTTCTAATGTCTGTAAGTTTCTTATTCAGCTACAATATTAGAACAGGTAGCTTTTATTTTGTTACCGATTAAGCTTATTTCTTCTGCAGTCATTTATATTTTCTATGTCGAACACTGGAGAGTCTCAAACACCCAGTTCTTAACAGTTTTAGTATCTTCAGGCTTTCCAAAGACAATAGTAAATGTGTCATGGTTTTATAGTTTATTTCCTCCATGTATAGACTTAGTTTGAAATCCTAGGGTTTATCAGTAATACTTCTTTTACCTTATTGCACTATATGTATTATACGTATATGTATATATGTACTATATATATGTATATGTAATATATATGCTTTTATATAATACATATTATATACATATATAGTACATAATATAGGTGTATATAGACACACATATATTTGAAATAAAAGTTATTTTATTATGCTTAATTTTCTTCTTTTGTGTTTGTAGCGCCATCAAGACGTGGTGATTTGGAAATACTTGGTTATTGCATGATTCAGTGGCTTAGTGGCCAACTCCCCTGGGAGGATAATTTGAAAGATCCTAACTATGTTAGAGATTCCAAAATTAGGTAAAGAACAAATTGAGTTATTTTGGGGGGTGGAAGCATGATAGGGCAAATGTTCTTTTTGGTCAGAATCTCTCAATAGGAACTGTAGTTTTAAATGATACTAATCTGGAAGTAAGAAAGTACTTATTGAACAGGAAAGTTTCTTGGACTTCAATTTATTTTAGAAGAATGCCTGTGAGAGTATTTAGGATGTAATTCAATGTTGCTTAATGTGCTCGTTACTGTTACTAACTCTTAACAATATTCTGTGACTTCAAGCTTCAAACAATGACCCATTCTTTAATTTTTAACAGATACAGAGAAAATATTTCAGATTTGATGGAGAAATGTTTTCCTGAGAAAAACAAGCCAGGTAGGAAAAGACTTCTTAAATGTTCATAGGGGTTTTGTTTTTCTGGAAAGAAGAATGTGTGGTGTTGTGAAGTGCCTTGTATTGGAAGCGTATAGGTGTTTTAAATGGGGACATTGTACTGAGCCTGCTCGCCTAAAAAAGCACTTCCCTTTTCAGAGGTGAGCTGCAAGTGAATATTCGTGCTCCATAGAATTATTCAGTGCTTTGAGGAAAAGAAGCAATTTCACTCACTTGTTCAGCTGGTATTCATTGAGGCTTTGTTGTATGGTAGGGACTGTTCTAGGCACTGGGATATATGCATCATTGAGCAAAACAGAATAAAACCCTGCCCTCGTGAAGCTCACATTCTAGTTGGGAGTGATAGTAAACAAGTAATTGAATTTTATCATACCTCATGTCAGTACTCTGGAACAATAAGAAAACAGAGAATAGGATTAGGATATAGAGATGTGAGAGGTAATAAAGTGGGGAGGAGGATAGAAATTTTGCATAAAGAGATCAGGAACAGCCTTACTGAATGGGGGACATTTCAGCAGTTTTCAGAGGAAGTAAGGGAGTAAGCTCTGGAAGGCTGAGGAATAGTTAGTGTTCTAGGCAGAAGGGACATGATGCCAAGTGGATTTGAGAAATATGTCCTTTTTTGAGCAAGAGTGTAAGGTTTGGAGAAATAGTGATGTTGACTTTAAGGGAAATTTCTGGCTTCTGTTGTGACACACTATAGAGGGGCAGATTCTGAGGCTATAGTAATCAAAGCAAGGGAAGTGGCAGTGGAGGAGGGACAAGTGTGCTCGTTCTCTCTCTCTTTTTCTCTTTCTCTCACATCATATATACAGAAGTCTTTTCTGGCCTTTGCTCAGTTGTCCTCCTCTTCAGAGAAATGTCTGTCCTATTTATTTATGCTATTTAACATTGCAGACTACCACCCACATCAGATATAATATGGCTTTCCCAGAATTACCCTTTGTGCCTCCAACCAGTTAACCTGTCCTCATTGGCTTCACTTCTAACACCAAAGAGTTGTTTCTGAGATTTATAAAAATGGAATCATATACTGAATGAAATAGATACAAGTCCTGCCCTCATGAAATTAGCGTTTAGTTCTGTTAATATCCTTTTTCTTTCACTCAGTGCTTCATTTGTGAAATTTATCCTCATTGTTGCATGTTGAAGAGTAGTTGTTCATTTTCATTTCTGTGTAGTATTCCATTATGTTTATATACCGTTATTTATATGTTCTACTATTAGGTCATTTCTAACTTTCAACAGTTACAGATTGCCAATTGCATATACATAGAGGTATGTTGTCTACTTGCAGTTGACTTCTGTGTGTTCTATAATAGGTCACTTTTTTTTTCTCCACCTCCAAGTTGGTATGGAGTTTACCCAGCAGTCTTTCTTAAAAAGACTGCTCTTTCCCTCTGATGCCACTTTCTTATAAATCAGGTATAGATCTATTTCTGAACTTTTTCTTTCATTTGTTTTTTTGTCTGTTTTTGAGCTACACTCTTAATTATTGTAGCTTTATCTTACATCTTGGCATCTGGTGAAATCTGGTAGTTTAAATCCTCTTGCACTGTTTTTCTTTAAACTTGACTTTGCTATTCTTGGCACTTTGCATTTTAATTAATAAATTTTAGAATCACCTTGTCTATTCTACATGTGTACATCATGCACTAAGTTTGCTAGAGCTTTGGGACTGAATTGATTCTTTAGATTAGTTTGGGTAACAATGACATCTTTGTAGTAGTGGTGAGTCTTCCATTTGACTAATATGGGGAATATATTCATTAAATTTGTCCTACAGTTCTCTTGATGGGGTTTTATAGCTTTTTCCTACAAAAAAAAATCTTGCTCATATTTCATTGTATTTATGTTAGGCATTTGATGTTTTGGAATGTTATTTTAAGGGGTATGTTTTAAAATTTTTGTTTTCCAACTGATTTTTTATAGATGTACAAATAGAATGCGTTTTATAATATATTTACCTTGTCTCTGTGACTTTGCTAAGTTCACCAATTCTAGTAGTTTTTTTAGTAGTTTTTTTTTAAAATTTAGATTCTGTAGAAGATTCTTTTACATGTACTGTCATGTTGTTTGCAGCTAAAGACTTATATTTTTTATTTTGCTTATTATGCCTTCTGTTTCTTTTCTTTCCTTACTGTATTGGTTAAAAAAATGTATGATTTTTTTCAGTAATGCTAAATAGAAGTAGTAAAATTAGATCTTTTCCATTTTTCTCTCTCAGGGAAAATTTTCAGTATTTTGCTAGACCCAGTGATGTTTGTTTTAGGTGTTTTGTAGATCCCTTTTTTCAGAATGAAAAAGTGGAAGTTTGGGATTTTTTTCTTGTTGTGTCCCAAGTAGCTACACAGAGTACCTGGGCCCCGGGCGTTCCAGTATTGGAATTAGTGAGTGTGTCTGTGTACCACTGACAGAATGCCTCCATGAATTGATGTGGAATGGAAGAAGAAGAGGAGGAGATTTAAGAAAAACAGATTTTGGCCTCAACCGGGATGGAATACTCAGTAACAGGGAAAACTGCAGGGAGTAGGTTTTACGGTTAGGTTAGGAGTTTCGATTTGAATTTATTGGGATTTGAGGGGACAATTACATATCTAAGAACCAGCATGTGAGGCAGGGAATATGTGGGTCTGTGGGTCAGGGGAAAGAACTGTGTGTGTGTGGCAGTAGCCCTGGAAGGAATTTGAATGTTAAACAATGCTGATCTTCTAGGAATTATTCTTATGATAAGGTTCTGCCACATTGTGCAGAAAAACCAGAAGCTGATTTTTATGGAAAAACTGGGCTTTCTTGTTCCTTTCTTTAATTGCTTTTGGTGTGTTTTATTTTTTATTAACACAAAGAATGCTGCTCTATTTTATAGTAATATTGGTTTCCATGCCCAAAAAATGTTGGCTGTGATACTTGTTGTACTTAAGGACATTTTAGTTCCAGAATTTTATTCTAGGTTCTTTTTTTTTTTTTAAAGCTGAAAACTACAGTTATGTTATGCATATTTAAATTTTAAGTCTATGTTCTCTTTTGTTATTTCTCACAATTAAAAATATGTTTTTATTTTGCCTGACAATTCCTGAATTGAAAAACATACTTTCGCTGGACAAATGATTAACAAATTCATATCTTAACAAGGTGTCCGTATGCTTCCATTTTGATTTTACTATAACCTTGAATCATTTTCTTAGGAGTAAGAGATAAACATGTCATATTTGTGATTAAAAGTTAGAAATGGTTGTGTTATTCTTTCAGGTGAAATTGCTAAATACATGGAAACTGTGAAATTACTGGACTATACAGAAAAACCTCTTTATCAAAATTTACGTGATATACTTTTGCAAGGACTAAAAGCTATAGGAAGTAAGGATGATGGCAAGCTGGACCTCAGTGTTGTGGAGAATGGAGGTTTGAAAGCAAAAACAGCAACAAAGGTGAATTTTGTTATTAACTTATCCTTCAGGCTTCTTCTGATTATAATTGCAATGAATACTGATTTTTAGGAAAGTAAAACAGTAGCTAAATGAAGAAAATAACAGATTGCTTGGCAATTAAATGTTTATCACCACTATGCAAAGGAAAACTCTTTTTATGACAACATAACAGTATGTACAGGATTGTAGAAAAATAAATATTTATATATTTCTCATGTCCAGTAGCAAATTATTAAATATCTAAAATGATTTTAACTTGAGATACTGGTGTCTGGCAGTGCGATATTGATGGAGCACTAAATTAATGATTTATGTGTTATTTTCTCTCAAGTCTTCCCTTAGGGTTGATCTTATTTATGGGTAGAGGAAAAGTGTTTACCATTTGAAAGTTGGCATAACTTCCCTTTTTTTAAATTTCCCTTCCTACCTTTCTTCTTTTTTTGTAACAGGGATTGAACTCAGGGGCACTTGCCACTGAGCCACATCCCCAGCCCTGTTTTGTATTTTATTTAGAGACAGGGTCTCACCGAGTTGCTTAGTGCCTTGCTTTTGCTCGGATTAGCCACTGGGATTATAGGTGTGTGCCACCACACCTGGATGAAAACTTCCTTTTTTTTTTTTTTTTTTTTTTAGAGAGAGAATTTTTAAATATTTATTGTTTAGTTTTTGGCGGACATAGCATCTTTATTTTATTTTTATGTGGTGCTGAGGATCAAATCCAGGGCCGTGCGCATGTCAGGCAAGCTTGCTACCGCTTGAGCCACATCCCCAGCCCAAAAACTTCCTTTTTTTTTAGTTTTGGTATTTTAACATTGTTTTGCTCTTTAAAGAAATGTCGAGTGTATCTGCATATTTTGGAAATATGAAGAAATAATAACTTGCTATCATGGAATTATTACATAAGCATGTAAAGAGCTCTTGGTATCACTTAAAAATTTAGATTTATAGGTGTGCATTGTTATTAATTTACTGTTGGTTATTTTTTGATACTGTTGGTTATTTATTGATAACCTTACTTTCTTCATTATCTGAAATTATTTAGTAAAATCAATTAGCTTTTTTTTTTTTTTTTAAATAAGGAAATGGAAACTACATTTAGAAGAAAAATATTTTTTCAAATTATTGGCTGTTTTTACTCTTGTTAATTCTATAAATCCCAATACATTTCTCTGGTAATTTCAGACTCCAAACTATTAGAAAAAAGCTTGAAAAAATTTTCCTCTCTTTTAAAATCAGAAACAGCCTATTAAAAGGTTTTCCTAAGCCTTTAACTTAAAAAGGAAATAGGGATTTCAAAATTGGTTCATGAATTTTACTTTCTTTGGCGAATAGCTGGTCTCTTTTTTCGTAATTTTATTATAGAGTCTGGAATTATATGCATGTGTGTTGTCATATGTGTAATTTTTTTCTTCTTCCTTCATAAGTTTGTCTTAATTGCATTTACTGCATATTTGTGGTCTACAAATGGCCTGAAAGCCAGATTCAGGATTGAAATGAAGAGGGTAAAGTGGAAATCTTGAGTGAAATTTTTCATTAAGATAGTAAACTCATTGTTGCACACATGTTTAAACATACAGCATGCATTTTATTGATTAGGACAGATTTCTTTGCGTTAATATTTATTTATAGCTAGCTCCTATAGTGTTGCTTTCTAAACTGCTGCTGATTGAGAAGATCTCTCCTACAGTGAGACTTGTCTAGAGTAACTCCTCCTTCCTTTGCAAATCCCTGTTGTTTGAATCTACATGCTGGATAAAATTTGTTTTCTGTGACCTTATAATTCTCTTGTGTCGTTGGGTGGTTCACAGGTCTGGAAATTTCCTGTTGGACCATCTCCTACATGTTTAAAGCTTCATTTAAGGCAGGAAAAAAAAAGTATGCCAAATTGAACTATGAGGAGTTTACTTCATTAGTTTACTGTTTCCCTCCCTGCCCCACCCCTTTCAATACCTATTGCTGACCCAGGGCTATTCTATATAGCAAAAAGATATTATTACAGGTTAAGATTAGTTTAGATAAGATCATGAAACTGCTTGATATCCATGCAACTGAAGTGAGTTAACTAGTTCTCACTTTTTCTCTTTTCATTTGTGAGATGAAATGGTCTGATGATACCACTTTCTAAAAAGCCAGCCTGCCTGCCTGCCTGCCCCGACACCCTCCCTCCTTTCTTTTTTTCTTTCTTTCCGAAAACATTTTCTTATAATAAATTGTAAATGCCTCCACTAAAACAAATGAAAGCAGTGTTCCACTGATGGAAAAGTTGGCATCTCCCTGGGGTGGTGGTGGCGGGGGGGAGCTTTCTCTGAGAAACTAGTACTCTGTCTCTTTTTTGTAAGGCCTATAATTCAGTTGTCTTTTTTTGCTCTGGTTTCCAGGAGACTCAAAACTAAAAATGGTGCTTTATACTAGAAACACTATTAATTCTTATAATTAGTATATTTGCTCCCTCTTTTCCTTTGTCATAATTGTTGGAAGTAAAAAGTATATATACTTTGTGTTTATCAGAAGTCTCTCTTTGAAAGGGGTAAGTTTAAAGAAGTCAATATATATTTCTTGTAGGGTTACTAGAGATATCTTTTATGGTACAATTTTTAGGAATAAATTAATAGTGGAATAAAGCAAAGTTTCTTTTGAATCTTGCAACCATGTTCTTTTATGGTGAAATGTATGTGCAAACTGCAGTTAAATAAGAAATTTGTCTACTTGGGAAAATATGTTCTTCCCAATAGCTAAAGAGTTTTATTTAAAGCCCAGAACTTTGGAATGGTGCAAGGCTGAAAAAGAAAGAGGCCAAGTATAAATATGCCCTTAAAAAGTACAAAGCCCAAAGATTTTCATTGTTGATTAGAACTAAACACTTTCATTAGAATGTACATTGCAGTAGTCATTGGAGTTAGTGTGCACTCTTAAATGAACATTCGCTAGTCATTGTAGATTGCCTAAATTATGTACCTGATCTGAGCTAAGTCTCTAGGCCTGCCCAGGTCAATAATGTGTGGTCCATCCTTAAAGAATAGCTTAATTTACTGGACTCTCTCTCCCATCTGGACTAAGAATGGCTTAATTTACTGGGAAGAACTCAGCAAGTTAAAAGAATGCTAATAACTCCATTAGCTGTTTTCTTCTAGGGTTTTGACTAAGATGCTTACCCAACTCAAAAGAAAGTGCTGGCTGTTGATTGGACTCACTTGACTTTTATCCCTAGGGAATTTTTTAGTAGATCTAGAGTATGGCCCTGAAATTTGTGTTTTATTTTTTCAATTTCTGACAGTATATATTATCCCTATGAATGATCTACACATATCTTCTTTCCTGTCCCTCATTTTACCTCCCATTTTTAAATTTTTTTTCAATTGTATTGTACTAGTTGTCCTTTTTTTCAGTTTCTCTTAAAACTTATCAACTATTGTCAATTAAACCCCTGCTGGTGCTCAGCCTGGAGCAGGGTACAAAGATTTGAATAGAGCAGCAGCCTTCCACTGAAAGTGTGCATCTTTCCTGCCCACCTGCCTATGTGCCTCGTCCCTGCTTTCTGACTCTACTATGAGCTGAGCAGCTTTCCTCATCTGGGTCCTTTTCTCATGATGTGCTGCCTCACCTTGGGCCCAGAGCAGTGGAGTCAGCTGTCTGTGGACTGAGACCTCTGAAACCATGAGCCCAAAATAAACTTTTCCTCCCCTAAGCTGTTCTTATTGGATATTTTGGTCACAGTCACACAAAAGCCAACTTAAAACAAACATTATTATAATTTATTTTGGGAAACATATGTATGTATTTCACATTGGGTATATATGTAGTGGATTACTGAGGCATAGGGTTTATTTATGTTCAGTTTTTTTTAGTGGATACTGCCAAGTAGTTTTTCCAAAGATGCTCTCAGTTTATACTACCATCAGAAATCTATGAGAGTTCCAGTTGCTCACTGACACTAGCTATAGCATTATACTTCAGTTTACCTATTTTAACGTGTGAACTGACTTTTATGTAGTTTTAAGTTAATTTCATTGAAGAATATTGATTTTTGAGCACCTTTTCATATGCTCACTGGCCTTTATTATCCCTTTTTTGGTGACGTGCATTGTGATTCTTTTCCCCTTTAAAAATTTTTTCTTTTAATTTGTCAAAGTCAGGCACTTGGTATGTATGTACTACATGTACAACACTATCTTTTAGTATGTGGTTTATCTCTTCATTCTTTTAATATGGTGCCTTTTGATAAATAAGTTTTTCGTTTTAATGAAGCCCAGTTAATCAGTCTTTTTGTTTAGTGCTTTTTGTATTCTACTTAGTGAAATTATGTCTACCTCAAGATCATGAAGATAATTTTACTCATCACATTTAGGTCTATAATTTAACAGAAATAGATTTTTGTGCATGGTATGAGTTAGTATGTGTGTCTCCCAACCCCCAGCATGAACCACTTATCCAGAAGACCACTGCAGTGGGCACTCAGGTGGCTGTAGGTTTGGGGCTTATTTCTGGATACCCCCTTCTGCACATGGGCTTGTTCTTTGTGCTAGTGTCATTACTTGTTTGAACTACTGGCTTCATGATTATATCTGCTGGCGTAAATCCTCTAACTTTGTCGTTCTTTAAGATTGTCTTTGCCATTCTTGGTCCCTTTACATTTACAGATGAATTTTAGAATCAGATTATGACTACAGATCTATTTGGTAAGAACTGTCTCCTTTATAGTATTCTTTTGGGTGTGCATGTATGAAACTGTGTGTGTATGTGGGCACACGCACGTAGAACTGGAGATGAAACCTAGGGCATTCTACCGCTGAGCCACATCCTCAGCCCCTTTTATTTTTTTGAGACAGGGCCTCGCTAAGTTGCCTGGACTGGTCTTGAAATTGTGGTCCTCCTGCCTCAGTCTCCTGAGTCAGTAGTATCACATGTGTGTACTGACTCGTCCAGCAGCAGTGCTCTCTTCTGTGAACATGGCTGACCCTATCTTTATTTTTCTTTCATTTATCTCAGTTGTGTTTGTGGTTTTTCTATGTCTGGAGGCATCCTACACATCATCCATCTCTATCTTCTTCTAACAGCTTAATTATTATTTCTTCTGAGTTTCTGGGATTAATTCAAGCCTTTCCTTTGTGTCGTTCAGGCATCCGCTGGTTCTGCTGTTTTTCCTGTTTCTAACATGTGAGTACTGTGATGATGACTGTTTTTTGTTCGACTCTACAGTTTCCTCCTTATGCCTTTGTTCTCCTGTTTTAAAAAGTCATTTCTTCCATCTTTTTAGCTTTTGATGCATTTTATAAACTATCCTTCCTTTTGGAGGGTGACATTTTCTTTCAGGGTGGAGCCTTCAGTAGTTGTTTGCATGCTAGAGAGTTCTTTTTGTGCTCTGATGTCATTGGCATGCTTTTTCTTTTGATCTTATTCATATTGAACAGGGAGTTTTATCTGGATTTGCCAGATTGTTGAATTTGTTAATCTTGGACTTTCCCATCTTATGAGACTGTTTTTCTTTTTTCCTAACAGTTTTGATTTGAGGACTCAGTATTGTTAGTTTGTTTTATTTGTCTAAGGGTGTGTGTTTGAGGAGAACCTGGTGAGCCATAGCCAAACTGTTTGGTCAGCCCACCCTTAGTTGCTTCCATTCTCTTCCTAGTTAAGAGGCAAAATTTTGAGTCATTAACTTGGGTCATTTTTAGTAACCCATATTACCATATCGCCTCATGGCTTTAGTTCTTTATGTTTTCTTTCTTTTTCTTTTTGTTATCTGATGATTCCCTGATTATTGTTGAAGATAATTAGTCTATAATGATTTCTATTATTTTGCTTTCTTTATCCAGACTTTTTTTTTCTGGTGAGGGAGGAAAGCAGAATCTATGGTCTTGCTCTTGGTGGGTCTGTGGGAGTAGGGAGTATCTCCTTTTTTCAGGGTCTTTTCAAAGTCTTGTTTTCCAAGCTGGCTAACTTTTTGCCTTCTAATTGAGAGGCACTGGTGGACAACTTGAGAATGGTGTTCACTCATATTTTGTTCCCTGAAGCTTCCTGGAAGGCTCTGGCAAACTGCTTGGTCATCACCTTCAGAGGTTGAGCTGTGAAGTTCTTCCACTTCTGCTTGTAGCTGAAATATTTCTGAAATATTTAGTGGTTATTTTGGGTACATTTCTTCAGGTTTTAGGTGGGAGGAAGCTGTGAAATGCCCCCAAATGTCCCCAGTCATTTCTTTTTTAAAACATTTTAACTTTTGTGTGATCATTTAGAGTCTGAGTCTTTTTTCCACGAGAATGAATTCTCTTAACTCCTCACAACTATCTCTCATATTAGAGTTGTCTGAGATTTTAGTTGTAGTTTTTGTTTTTTTGTATGCTGTGTATCATTAAGTTGATGAGTCTTACTGATATTTTTGTTACCAACTTTTTTTCTTGTTTTGTCCCTTCCCTTGGAATCAGTTTTCAGAGTATATGTTCAAGTAAGTTTTTTTAAAAAATATTTATATTTAGTTATAGGTGGACACAGTATCTTTTTTACTTTTATGTGGTGCTGAGGATCAAACCCAGTGCCTAATGCATGGTAGGCAAGCAGTCTACCTCTGAGCCACAACCCCAGCCCTCAAGTAAGTTTTTTAAAAGAACTTTTGAGTGGTAACTTTTCAAATCCTGTCTGTATTTGTTGTACTTGAGTTATTTGGCCATGTATAGAGTTCTTATTTTTGAAGAAATTGCTTTGTTATCTTCTAGCATCCAGTTTTGTTGGTTCCGTTTCTTGTTGGATTCCTGTTTTTTTCTAGTACTGAATCTCTCATTTTCTCTCTGTCCTGGCATTCTGAATTTCACAACAGTGTGTATTTCATCTTTCCTGATACCTGGTGGCCCCTTCGTGTCTAAACACTTAATACCCATCTTTAAACTCTTGCAAACTTGACCTTGGCATGTATGTACTTGCTTTCTTTTATCTCCCTTCCAAGGACCTCCTGCTGGAGGAGCTTGGGAACTGTGGAAGCTAGCTCTCTACTCTGCATCTCCTGACTCTTCTTCAGATTTTTCTTTTCTGTCCTTAACATTGTTCTGGGTGGGTCTGTGGCTTCCTCTAGCTCACTCATTTCATCCATCCTTGTTTTCAGTCATATATATTTTTTTCTTTGGGGTATTGAAATTCCATCCCCTGTCCTGGAGCATGCTCTACCACTGAGCTACGTTCCCAACTTCCCTTCCAGTCATATTTTAAGGAAACTGTTACTTTCTTTGCACCTCATCTTATTGTTTTACTATTGTAATGGTCTAAGTCTCTTGGAGAATAGCAATTATAAAAAAGCTTTTTATATTGACTCTTGGCATAGAGATTAGTTCTCTGTTAGAGTTTAGTATCTTTTTTGACTCTTTGATTTCCCAGATATTTGTCAGTCTATTATTTGATCATATTTTTTGTTGATTGACTAGTTTTAGTACTGCATTCTAGAGCCCAATTTGGAATGCCTGTGAACCTGTTAATGTAGTTTTCATTAACAGCCTCATTGACCATTTTTTCTGTGTAAGCAATGATACACACATGCCCTGTTTTGATGTTTGTGTATAATAAGTACCTTGCTATAAGAGATTATAGAAAGAAATTTTGTATCATACAAATGCCTTAAATGTTTCACGGGATGGAGGATTTATTTGTTGAAGTAATGAAGGGAATGCATTTATAAGATATGCTCAATATAAAATGAATCCATGTTTCTTTGATACTAGGCAAGTTCTTAGGGAATGTTAAACATTTCTGTGTCTTTAATGAGGGATGATTTTAAAGATTTTTTTTTGTGTGTATGTGTGGAGATTTTCTGTTTTGCCTTTAAGATTGTTATGAGGATTAGAAGAGGTGTACTAAGTGCTTAGAGCCGCAGCAGGCACTTACTAGGTGTGCAGCAAATGTTAACTACATTATTACTGTGGTAATAATTATTTTACCGACATTTAAATTTTCTCATCTTTCTGGTTTCTTGATGATAAGAAAATAACACATGGAATTTTTTTATTTGAATCTCTTTTAACACCATCTTTAGAACTAAGATTGTGTATTCTTAAATGTCCAGTTTATGAAGTAGGTATCAGATACATATGAATGAAGCTCAGCTTACCTTTTGCTTGGTGAGCATATGTGCTGTAGATCATTTTAGATAGTAAATGACTATGAATTGGTAAAGGTTGATTTTGCAATGAAAGAGAAAAAGGTGATTACTGTGAAATAAAGACTCCAGAGTGTAGCTCCATCTTACTTAAGTTAAAAGCATGTGTCAAATTAATGGAGTTCCTCCTGAAGGTGTTGATTGGTAAAGGATACTAGCAGTTGACACAAGGCAAATTTTCTGTCTGCTGTCTTCTGCCTGTGTGTTTAAGGACTAGGTGTTTGAGAGACATGGATTTATTGAAGGAAGATCAGTCAGTCTCTTTAAAAATAGTAATTCTACCATAACCCTATGTTTTCTAAGAATCTTGTTCACAAATGACTTGAGATCATTTAAATTCCCACTACCATATACTGTTAGGTTTTCATTGAAGTATTTTTCCATATAAATATTAGCTTCCTTGGTTTAGCTTTCAACACCTTATTTTTATTAATTCTTATTTTGGGTATTCTCCAGAGGAATTGGTACTGGTAATAGGACATCAACACTTTAAACTTTAGGTTGTTGCTGAGCATTTGTGTAGTACTCTATGTTCTGTCAGGACTTAAATTACTCTATGCTTTCTTAAAATATATGTAGGTAGTTATGTGTCAAACACTATTTTAAACTCAGCAAGGGTTATGTGTACTTTGTAACTTTCACATGAGACACACCCATTCAGAATGATGAAGCTAAGTCTCAGAAGAGGCCAAGTGACTTGCCCTGGGTCATGCAATATTACTATACATTCATATATATTCATAGAGCATTATTTTGGGGGGTCATAGAAACTCAAGGTACTTAAAAATCTACCCTACCCCCATCTCTTTTAAAGTACTTGGTTTTAAGCATAATCCTAAAGGTAATGAAGACATGCTAGCTACCCATTTGCCTTTCTCCATAAATTGTCCTTAAAACATCTTAATTTCACTCAAAGTTTTTGTCATCAGTGGTGTGACGAATAGATGTCCTGTTGATTCTGACAAATTAGTCTTCTAGAGCTTGATTCATTGAATCTCTGGAAACATCTTTTAGCTTGTTAAACTACCATAAGTTTGCTCATGTTGAAGTTGCATGGTCCTTGTGATGTGAAAAGGCCATTGTTGCCAATAAGTTGGATTTACTGGTTTCAGAAGTGCTGCTGTAAGATCTTTCTAGGTTGTGGTTGCTGTTATATGAAATTTTGATGAGAGTACATTCTGCTGCCTGGCACTCTTCCGTAGGTCATGCAATCGAGGCATGGTATTTTCTCAGCTTTTGTGCTCCTTAACACCAGAACAAGTGCCGGAGGCTCTGAAGCAGCTTTCTCTATCAGTTGGCCAAACTAAAGGAATACAGTAGGCCTTAAGAGAAGAGGTAGGCAAGTTATGACTGCGTGTGAAAACAGTCTCCTGCTAACCAGTGTTTCATCCATGGAGGGACCAGGCGGAGGGACCAGGCAGTGCGACAGCCACCCACGTGTCTTCTCATTTACTTGTTCTGACAGACTTTACAAATGCATCTGTATTTTTAGCTGCTCTCATATGGATTAGTGGTAATTTTGGGTGTACAATTTTCAGATAATTATAGTAAATTCTTCATGGTATTAAAGAGTGAGATAGTGTGAACTAATAAAGAAAGTTGATATTCTAAACTTATAACAAAGTTTAGAATATCAACTTTCTTTATTAGTTCAAGTACTAAACTCTTTTCCCCAGAACTGCTAATAGTTAGCACATTACTTGAGTTACATTTTCTTTTCCCACCTCCAGAGTAGATAACTAAAAGTGTTGACAGGAAAAAGATCTAAATGTAAACAAACAACAAATGAAACAAACAAAATCAAGGGTTGACTATGAAGCCATGTATGGGTCCATTTACACATGGATCAATACTCACAGAATGAAATTTTATGTAAGTGGGATTACATTGTACTCTTTGCCTGTGTTCAGAAGGAGATCAGTACTATTTTGGAAGAAAATTTTTAATATTTCAGTCTTCATCACTGAGCTCATTTAAAAGAGCAAAGCACTTCAATGTTTTCTAGCAAAATATGTTTAGATTATTCTTCAAATTCACATGTTCTTCTTTATAAGTCACTTATTTCCTAACCTGCTTAGCATCTTTTTATATCTTATATTTAATCTTTCCATGCATTTCTTACAACATATCTGTAATTATTTAATGTTCATTCAAATAATAACAGTTTTTGTGAGATTCAGGGTAAGATATTGAAATCATCTCTTTATTAAAACACTAGTTGACTAGTTGCTCTGTGGGTAAACATCCATGGATATTTATGTATGAAACCTGTGCTAAGTTCAGCAAGGATTAGAAAAATGAGCAAAACAGTCCTTTCCCAAGAAGAGCCATACATAGGAGGAAGATTCTACAGAGGGGTGTGAAGATCATCAAGAAGTACACACATCTGTGCACTGTACCTGTTTGGAAAAAATGCATCGAAGTCACAACAATGGGAAACTGCTGCTCCATACTAAAAAGTCACATAGGGAGGCAGCATAGCTCTGTGGAAAGGATAGGGAGCTCTGAGTTCTAGTCTTTTTGCCACCGCCAACTGAGAAACTCTGAGCAAATTTCCTCTGGCTTTCTTCTTTCCCCAGTTTTTCCTGTCTGTCCCGTGGATTTTAACTAAATCTTCTAGTTTGTAAATATTGTGTTTTAAATCATGGATTTGCTTTCCCTTTCATTGTTTTCAGATACTTTTGGGCAATGAATATCCTATTTTTAGTTATTATTAAGGAATATAGTAATAATTTGTAAATTGTCTATATTTGCATGATGACTTCAAATGGACTTAATCAAATAAGATTAAATAATTAGAGCAGTCACATAATTTATATTCAGAGTTCTTTAACACATGTGCAATACCAAACATTTATAAATATTAGGTTGTCAATTCTGTTATAAAAATAAATATGTATGATTTTGGAATAAGGGGAGGGGAATCCCAATAACACTGCCAGGGCACTCAAGTCTCCTTTGGATGTTGCTGTGCGTCTGATAGACTTTTCCTAGAGACTACCAAGAGCATTTGGAGGTAATCTTTTGGTGCTTGACTTGGGAAGCAGAGAATTGGTCTGGGGGTTTGTTTTTGAAGATTTTTGTTCTTTTTTCCATTGAAACAGATTTATTGGTCTCCAGTCAGTGTTGAGACCATCAGTACATTATCAGTCTAAATTTATTTAGCTGGTTTCTCTTCCTTTTTCTAAATGGGAAGTGAGAAGCTCCTAATTAACTAAATTTTAACCTAGAATATTTGTATACTCAGGAATGTAATGTGTAATATGTATATTAATGCCCTTTGAAATAAACCTAATTTTAACGATATGATATTCCCAAAATACCCTATTCTGAGTGTATTTTATAAGTGATTCTGGAAACCTAAGCATGGTGACACATCATGAAAGGAGGCATTTGGAGATACTCGGAAGAAAGCCTACAGCAAGTTTTTGGAATTTTACTCATTGCCTTATAAAATGAATAACATACTTAAATACTATTAAACTTGAAGAACTTTGGCCTTTTCCGTTGGTCTTTGACCATTGGTCCTTGCTATCACAGTTACATATGTTATCAGAAAAGTTGGGCAGGCGATACCTGGCCAAAATGTAGATCCAGTCTTGAAGCACAGGTATTTCTTTTGTTAGTTGAATACTGTCTGATTTTCATTCCTATGTAATTTACCTGCATGGAGATTAAGAAAGCTCCTTTTTATTAAATAAGCTTGAAAATAAGATGAATGCTCTAGGTTCTTGGGTAGAAAATATTGGATAGCTCCCTTTATAATGAGTATTTAAAAATCTGCCCTCCCCAAACTGGAAAATGCATTCTCTCTTGTGTGGAAAGCAATATAGTACTGAAATATTCCTCCTTAATTTTGGTCTGAACGAACAAAAGTGTCTGTGTTTATTCCTGCCTAATGCATCACAAATCTGCTGACATGCTAACCTTGGAGTCTTGGCTGGCGTTAATCAGGCCTGTGCACCGGCAGGCAGGATGCACCTAATGCACTCCATCAGTGCAGCTTGCATATGGAAGTTCTCACGGGGGAGCTGCCCTGTGCCAGCCGAGGGTTACCTGCCCACTGCAGTTATTGTATGTAATTATCGAACCAATCTGTTCAGCCCAGCAGGGTTTAGATGGTAATCATGAAGCAACACTTTGGAAAAGAAAGATGTAAGGCACTCTCTCCTTCTCTCATCAGTTATGTGAAGTTATAGCCACTCTTAGAGCTATTTTTGAGAAACAATACCTCCATATACAAATCGGCTAAATGAATGCCTTTTAAAGTTTAAGATTAGTCAAGTTGTTGTTTTTGTATCTGTGAAGAATTTTCTTTAGGGACATGGTGGGTGTCTCTGAGTTCTGATCTTTTTCCACAGCCACCTTAAGCATGTTTTGAAACAGTGGGATTAATTGTAATACCTAGATAATAACAGTTCTGACCATTTGTGGGGTTTAAGATGATGTAGCTTGAATAGAGTTCAGCTTTCTCATGTAGTTCTCTGTGGAAAAGAACCCACTGTTGCCATTAGGAGACAGAACAATGTGCTGTCAGCAGGTATTATCTTGTTTTATAGCGATATACAAAATGGCCCGCAGCAAGGAAAGCTCTGAGATGGAGTCTAACTTCATATTAATTGTTAGGAAATATAAGTGAGGACATTCTGGTGCATCGTGATTCTCTGAAATTTGGGACATATCAGATAATTTCCTAAATGGTACAAACTTATTTTAAGTAACCTACAGAAGCTCTGAATTAAAATTTGGATTTTTACCCATTTAAATTTGAAACTACATGGGACAAAGTTATAAAAAATACATTTTATACTCATGACAAATGTCCCTTGTTAATTATATAGAGAGATATTAAGTAACTTAAAAACTTGACATAGGACTGGATTAGCTAAAAATGTTTTAATGATAGAATGTAATAAGAGGAAATTGGATGAATATTTGGGAAGAATGGATGGTAACACCCAACCTGGAAGATGAATAGTGGTTTTTGAAAGTTTAGGAAAGCTTCATACTTTTAAGGTTGTTCATTCACAGTAAAGGTTAGGACCTTCATATTTAAACTTTTATTAAAAAAGTATTCTAAAAAAGAGAATTTATTAGAAGTTTGTCATTATTGATTCATGAGTATGATTTTATCACCAGTATTGGTGTTGTGTAACCACTGACACAATATGTGAGGTAAGGTGTGTATTCTTCCATTTTTCAAGTAGCTACCCTTCCCCTTCCAGCCCCCACCCCTGCCACATCTGAAAGTGAGAAGCATGACTATCATTGGCCTGAGTGGTGACAGCAAATTTGTAAAACGTTTCATTTTGAAAGTGAGTTTCTTTGATCATCCTGATGGTCAAACATAGCTTTCAACGGTGAACTATATTAAATATGAAAACTTTGAGGTGGATAGAACAAATATGCCCATCATCCAGACTGTGTAGCCGGAAGTTCTCTTACTCCCCTTTTGTTCCACTTCCCATTCCTTCTCTTAAGTAATAACTACCCTGAAATTATAAAGATTCTTCCCATATGTTTTGACACAGCCACACTGATATACATTCATGTAAATACTAATTACTAATTTATGATAGGTTTGTATATTTACTAGTTAGTTAATCAGACTGCATCTCTCTATTTTTATATGTAAGAAGAGAAAGAAAGAAATAGAGGAAAGCACCGAATCTAGTGTTGAAGATATGGAATGCTCAAATATACAGACAGAGGAGGCCACACAAACCCGTAAGTTGAACAGTTTTGCATACCTTCTATATTAGGCACAAAGATGCGTTATTTGGGTTATATAACATTTTGATTTTATTACAAAATATATGAATCTTATATTTGCATAGCACGTATCACAATGTCTTCTATGCACACATTATCTTATTTATTCTTAACATTGGTCATAAAGTTGGGACTGGGAGTTGGCACCAAGCAATTAAATGGCAGAACTGTTGTGAAATGGCAGGAGGTAGAGGCCAGAACTCTTAACTCTCTGACCAGTAACTTCCACTCCCTCCCACTGATCCACATACCTGGAGAGAAAAGTGAAGGTCAGGAGTCAGTACGGCTTAGCACACTTGCAAACTTCTTGCTGAGTTGCCTGGTTAGTCCCCATGAAGCCTGCCAATTCTCTCTCAAGTTAGGAGGCAAGGAAGAAGCATTACATTGTCAGCTTTCAAAGCCCTTGAGGCGAAAGGCAAGGTCTGAAGTCATTTCTTAGGTGGCTGATAAACTGGGCTGAAGGCACTTCTGATAATGGAGTACCTCCAGAAATGACATTAGCAGAGCAGCATATGCAAGGGCAGGACTCAGTGGACTTTGTCTCACATGTGCAGTCAGTGTGCTCCAGGTTTCAGGAGAGATGTTTGCCTGAGTAAGGGAGGAAGAGAGTCAGTTCTGCCCAGAAAAACTTTTTTTTCAAGATTTCTCTCCTATCTCATTACCTTTTTATTATTTGTTGATTCTGGACTGTTTCTTGATTTCTAATGCAAAGGCTTATTTTTGGTAAAAAATTCATTATAGTATAAATGTCCCATTGACTTAAGGCAGTGATGGATTTTACTTTTCCCTTTGATAGTTTCCCTGGTGTCTGTGTATGGAAAGCAAAATATTCAACTTTCAGAGAGAGTCATCTTTGTCCTGATTGACTTTTTTTTTTTAACATTTTCTTTATTATATGTTGTGCTTAGAGCCTATCTGCATATCTGCATTAACTGAGAACCATGAGGTATCTGAGGAGGCAGTCTATAACTTTACTCTGGAGACTAAAGGTTTTGAAGTAGTCCCCCTTTTTTCTGTTATTTGCTGTTTTCCCTCCCTCCTCCCCTGTCTTGTTCATTTTGTTGTTAGGAAGTGAGGCGCCCCAAGGAGCAACTTATGGAAGCCTGTCTCAGCTAGAGGCTAGCAGCAGCCCCTGTGACAGTGAGTGGGAACCAAGTTAAGGAGCACTGATAAAGATAGGGTGATATGCTTACTTTTCAAAATCCCTTACATTTAAAGACTGGTGTTTTTGGTTTAGGAAGGGTGCATTTTTCTAGTTAAGGCTGCTGCCCAGTAAGACTTAGGCTTGCAAGCGGAGTCACAGCTGTGTGTGGGAAGACTCAGGCTTCTCTTAACCGCCTGCAGGCCATTGTTACCTGAACTTGGCTTAATGAGCACCAGAGGTATTTGTTTTGATAGATAAGTGATTTTAAATTCTAGTAAAATATGAAAAATGTTTTTAGTGCCTGAAATTTTAATGTAAGGTCCTCACATTGATAGTTTTTCCTGTAAGAAAATATATTAATATTTTTATTTTATTAATGAGAAAAGAGACTAGACTCATAGATAATTTAAGGAGAACAGTTCAGATTTTTTGATATAACTTAAGATGATAAAAAATGATCAAATTTCCCCTTATTCATATAAACTCTGAATTGCTTTATTTAATTTTTAAAAAAGTTTTCCCATTGTGATTCATTTTTCGCCTAAAGTGCAAGTCAAGGTATTTTACTTTAAAAATACTCATTTAAGAGAAATATTATTTGGAATGGTAAAATGTGATTGCTTTTGAGCAAAAAGAAGGAAAAAAAAAGTTATAGGCTCATATAAATAAACATGCATGTGTGTGTATTCTCAGTTTAATGTAACTTGAAGGAGTAAGTCTGTTTGATTTTTAAAAAAAAATTTAAAGAAATATATAATACAATTCAGTGAATTTTGTGTTTTAGGGCTTTTAAGATTTTGTGTCATAATCATGTTTCAAGAATAGGTACCTCTAACAGCAGCTTTAGAAATGTCAGTTTCTTCATTAACAATTTTATTTTCAAACACAATTTATGGTTTACAATATGGTAAGAGATTTTTCTCACTGTGTGATCTTTCAGAATGCTGTGCCTAGCAAAATGGGAGCAACTTTCCTTTAATATCTATTTAGACCATTTTAAAAACATGTATAATTTTCTTGATACACCTAAGCTCATTTTGAATAGCTGGGGGTCCATTGTGTGAGAACGTACTCTGAAAGCTTTCTGCACGGGCATTGTGGGGGCTTTCTCAGAAAAAGAGAGGGGTGATGGGGTGGTTTTCAAGAAGAACAGAGGCCTCTAATCCTTTTATTTTTATGCAAGGCATAATTTTTACCAATTGAGAAAATTTGGTTATTTGCTGCAAGTAATTTTCCCCATTTACAGAATGATAAACCTTAAAAAAAAAAGTGCATATTCTGGCATTTCAAAACCATGCCAATATTTTAGAATTGTACTAAAAATTAGTTAATGTAACCATGATATTTATGGCTAGTATACCATGTCCCTCCTGTTCATAAAATGGAGATTACTCTTGGTGTTATTTTTGAATTATCATGGATTTTTATCCATTCCTGAGATTTTTTCAGGAAGGAATGACTGGTCAAGAAATACATGTTTTTAAAGGCACCCTACAAAGAAGTTTCCCACTTGTTTTTTTACTGTCTTCATTATACAATTATAGAAGAGTATTCTAAACTAATATATGTTATTTTTCAAATACCAGATTTTACACAGATCTTATGACCTATCGTCATTAATAGTGTATTATGAAAACAATTATGTTTTAACTTAAAGAGAAAAGAAAACAGACTATTCTATAACAATCAGAATTGAGTATTAGGGAAAATGTTGAATTAATAATACAACAGAGTCTCCAAGGTGCTTCATACTAATTACATAATAAATTCAGGTTAGCAATAGCATTTTGATTTTTTTTTTGCTGGGAGAAACTTTAGACCGAAGCTGGTAAGCAGTAATAGTTAAGAGCAAAATGTCAAATTAGGACATTAATGAGAATAGTGCTATTTGGATATAGCTGTATTGTTCTTTGTAATATGCCCATAAATTCAAAATTTATGGAAATTTTTTTATTGATTTGTATTGATTAATCAATTGACCTTGATTTTTGTGATACATCATTTTGTCAATCTCACAACCAGAATACTTCCAATTTTTGATGTAAAATTAATTTAAAAATTCTTGAAATACAAACCTAAAAATCTGCTGTGGTGTAATTTTAATAGAAGGCTATATCACAAAAACTTAAGAAAAAAATCTCAAGTTTTTAATTCAAACACTGTGTATTTTAAGTGACAAGGAAAAGGGTAATTTATATAAATTTAAAGTTTGCTGTAATTGAAATGTATGGTAATTGAATAAACTGTAACTTGCAGAAATAACATGTTACTTTTTAAATTGATCTTCCAGTTAAGTAAGTAAATAAACCCACAGTAAGAAAATCTTTAATAGTAAGAGACTATTATTATATACATGGTAGAAATTTTGTCCCAGACTAGAACATGTTGTGTCCTTTTCAGAAAAGAAATGTAGATCTCTTTGCTGTTCAAAGTGTTCACTGATAAATCAGGAATTGCAAGGCTGTGCCTCGCTCTGGTGCCATTGCTCTGTTTAGGGAGAAGTAGGAGGCCTGGGAAGGAAATGGCAGCACTAGGCAGTGTGGCCTGGCTGCAGCAAGCCTCCAGCAGCCCTGTTTCTTTCAGCTGGGGTGGAGGGCCAGGGATTGTCACTGGAGACTTTGAACAGCATCAAACATGATGCTTGTCTAGGAGACCACTTGGTGGGAGCCGTGTGATTCCCACTTGATTCCCAGTGGGAAAGGTTTTTATTCTAACCTAGTCTGGTACTTAAAGAGCACAGGTGAAACTTTAAACCCCAAATCCCTGGCATGCTTCGCCTTCTCACTTACCCCTAGGAAGTGGGTGTTTGTTGCTGTAGTTTATTTACATTTGGGGTCAGTATTTTAAATTTGGGGGAGAACTATTTTAGTACCAATGTAAGTTGGATGTGTTTTTACCAGTAGAAGAGTTCTTAATGCAGATAGACTTTGCTAGCATATTTTTTGACATATTAAAAGAATTAACATAATTTTCTAAGATTTTTATGATGTTGAGTTGTACCTTCTGTGGAGATTTCATCCACAAACTGATCATCAGAGTCGATTAGATTTTAAAGTATTAATAGCTATAGATAGAAGTATTTGTACGTTTGTTCTTTTGCTTATATAAATTAATGATTTAAATTTCTTTGATTTCTCTTCAAGGTTCAAGAACCAGAAAGAAAGTCCAGAAGTAAATCAAATGCAGTAAACCAACTTTTTTTTCCTTTTCATTTGACTTTTTTTTCTCCTTTTCTGTTTTAAGTTTTATTTTCATGGGAGTGTTGAGGGGTGGGAATAATAATTAAATACCTATGTCTTTGAAAAACAAACTTTTTTTAATTAAAATGAACCCTTGTACAGTTTATTAAAGATTAGTTTATGAAATTCCAAATTCTTCAGGTTTGCTCTTTAAGCTATCTCAGTCTGTGTGTGCATGAAGTTTTAGAGTACATAAAAGAAAAATTACTATGAAAATACACTTTTCTAATCATTGTGCATTTCTCAGAGTGGACAGAAATGTTTGGTGGAGTCTTCATTTTTAAGGAAAATTGAAAAATAAAGGTCTCATTATTTGCTTGGTATAAATATGTTTTTTGTTTTTTTTTTGTAGTGGTAAGGTTTGGTTTGTATTGATTTTTGTTGTTGTTGTTCTCCATAATGTTTATTGAGCACCTGCTGTATGAGACATGAGGTGCACACAAGGGCAAGGGCTATAAAAACATGCAGTAGGCACAGTGTATTTATGAGAGAGAAAACACACATATTTGAAAATTAGATTATAGAAGAATGGTATGAGTATGTAAGCCTTCTGACAAGAAAATGGGATAAATGATCACATGGGACACTGTCACAGATTGTGTAGAGCCTGGTTGCCTTTAAGGAACTCCTGTCTACCGGATATATTCATTCACAGGAGATGATTTTCTTACAAGTTTTATTTGTGTAGCAAATAAAACTTTTATTTGTACATCAAACCAAGCACTATAAAATTTCAGTTTCAGTGATTAGAGATTTTAAGGTGTCTTGGGAACAAAACCTCAGAATTTTAATATTTATGAATAATTCCAAGATATATTTCTCAAAGTTTACTTTGTTAGAAAATTGGGATCAGACATTTTCCAGTGGGTAGAACACCTTATCACCTGTAGCATATTCGGTGTTTTAAAGTAGTGTGTGGACACAGTCTTATTTAAATGTTAAAGTATTTTAACAAGTATTCAAAATATTACTGGCACATTAAGGTGTTGATTTCTCTACAGCTTAGGACAAGCCTAAAATAGATATTTGGGTTTTTAAAAAGTGAGTTGATATAGAAACATAATAAGTTTGTAATAATACAGGTGGGGTATGGCATACCAAAAATTTTCAAGGTTGTACCAAGTTTGAGAAACTGAACCAACCCAAAGACAATAACTTTTGGTTCTCCAGTGTAGAACTGTCATGTGAAGTATTTGTCCCTATAATGGGCAGATATTTTTCAATGCAAAACAGATCTGTACAGTTTTTTAAAATCAATTTTTTAATGCCTCCCAAAGGTATCGAGTTATGTGTCTTTATAGAAGAGAGAATAAAATTTTGGGCAGGGAGTCCTGCTTCCTGTAGAATGTTGGATTTTAGTACTGTTCAGTGTTATGGGCCCAAGTTTATTTGTAACACCTAAATCAACTCTCAAGTTCTGTTTTAAACACATTGATGCTTAAAATAGGATAAAATGTGTGTGATGTGTTTTTGTATATATGCTGTAGCCCTTTTTATTTTTCAAAACACAAAAACATAGCAAAACGTGTTGGTTAAACATTAAGAAAACAAATATTTCATCACATATTGTTTTAAACAAGTGCTGACATTTTCTCGAATGTTACTGTATTGGCAGGGCTACAGAAGTTAATGCAAAACTACTATCCATGCTAGCCAGTTTGATGTATCAGCCACAGCCCCTGTTCTGATATTCTTTTATTCCCTACTGTGCACTGGATTTTCCTCCACCCTTTATTTTTAAGAAGTGGCTAAGCAACTTACTTGGCATTCAGTGGTAAGCTTTTTTCCTTGCCCTTTGCAGTTCTTTAGTTCTCCCCCCTCCCCCAGTATTCTGCATTATTTTTATTTTCTTTCCAATCCGAAAGAAGTGGATTTCTATTTTTGTTCCCCCCCACAGTCCAGCCTCCATATTCTAACCTGTCATAACACCACTGTGTCCTGCTTTCTCTGCCATTTTCTTGGGTCCTTAGTGAGCTGAGGTTTTCTAGTCTGTTGAGGATCAGCACCTGTTCCAAACTCTTGTCCCACATGATAGAATTTATGTGTGCTGTATGTTTTCTAGATAGCAGCTGATAAGTCTTAGATAACTAACTAAAGCCCAGTGTAAAGTAGCTTCTTGGTGTTCTTCAACAGTTCTTCTTTGTGTTTCTGAAGACAAAATGCCAGTACAGCAGAGCTATAAAACCCTGATCATTTCTTTGAATTAATTAAGTGTGCATCTAAAGACCTAAGTTCCATAACAGTAAATTAGTGTTGAAATATAAATAATTTATGTGTTGGTGTGTAATCTATCTATATGCCATTGAGCGTTCTTATTCTTTAAAATCCTATTTTCATTGTTCTGTATTCTTCTGATTATCATGGTGTGTTAACAATCTGTGGTTGTCGTAGAACGTTGAAAACATATAGACAAGTGTCAAAAGGCAAAACAGCTTTACTACCACCCACAGGCAACCACTGTTAGTGTTGTCAGTATTTTGACACATTTTCTTCTAAACTTTTCTATACACTTTATCTAGTCTAAATACTTTATGTAAAGCTAATATTCTGCTTTTTAAAACTAACATGAAATACTTTTCATGTAGTTACAGATGCTTTATGAATATAACTTCTGTGTTTTAATTTTTTTTCTCATGGGTGTATGATGCTTTCATGACTGTTTCCCTAATATTTAACATTGAAGTTATTTTCATTTTTGATACATTATAAATAATTCTTGAACAAAATTGGGTAGAAATCTTTGTCAACATGTATGAATATTTCCTTAGATTTAAAAAAGTGAACCGCTGGGTCAAAGACTGAAATGGATACATGTTCTCAAATTATTTTATAAAAGTCTATTCGTTAATGCCTTGACCAGTAAATTGGAGAGCCTAAAACTTACGGTTTTATCCTAAGTGCTGTGGACTGAATGTTTGTGTCCTCCCCAAATTCATGTTGAAGGCTGATTCCCAAGTGATGGTTATAGGAGGTGGAGCCTATTAAGTCTTGAGGGCAGGGCCCCTCTAGGGATTAGTGCCCACAAAAGACAGATGATCTCTCTTCAACACATGGCCATCTGCAAAAACCAGGATATGGCCCTCCTCAAGAGTAAATCTGCTGGTACTTTGAACTTGGATTTCCCGGTGTCTAGAACTGTGAGAAAGGAATGTCTGTTGTTTAAATCATCAAATCTGATATTTTGTTATACCAGATCGAACTAAGACATTGTTATTTTTATTTGATAAGGTAAATTTTGTTAGATTGCTAGTGAACCTGAACGATTCTTTATTTATATACTAGACATTCTGTTTTTTTCCTTTTTTATAGGTTTTCTTTTTTTTAACTTTTATTTTTAGTTGTATATGGACACAATACCTTTATTTTATTTATTTATTTTTATGTGGTGCTGAGAATCGAACCCAGTGCCTCACACCTATGTGCTAGGCAAGTGCTCTTCCACTGAGCTACACTCCCAGCCCCATCATTCTATTTTTTTTCCTTGTTGTGTTAGTATACTGTTTATATGATAATGACCTTAATTAACCCTTTGTCCTATTTGTTGCTGACTTATTTTTTCCTATTTATTTCCTCTTGGATATGGTTTTAGTTTTTATAAAGATTAGTATTTATTTATTTATTTGGTGCCAGGGATTGAACCCAAGGGCACTTGGACCCTGAGCTCCATCCCCAGACCTATTTTGTATTTTTATTTAGGGATAGGGTCTCACTGAATTGCTTAGTGCCTCGCCATTGCTGAGGCTGGCTTTGAACTTGTGATTCTCCTGTCTCAGCCTCCTGAGACCCTGGGATTACAGGCATGCACCACTGCACCCAGCATGAAGATTAGTTTTATGGCTTTAATCTATTGATCTTTTCATCATAATTTTGCCACCATTTTAAAATATTTTCTATCCTGAAATCAGAAATATTTGTTAGAGTCTGTAAACAAGTCAAAGTAACACCTGGCATTTAGCCAGGGGAATGTTAGAGTTCGTAAACAAGTCTGGATGGTGCCTGGCAAAATGCCAGAGGGAGTGGTTTGAGAAGTAACAAAAGCGAGCCATTAAGTGTGGAGGTTCCTGATTGGTTGACTGATGTATCTAGTTTATGCTAATTAGATAAGCTGTGTGGAATGTATAAATACTGCTCCTGTCCTGCAATAAACGGCTCCTACTCCTGCTGTATCAACGTACACAAGTTGTTCGTCACCCCCCGGTTATTTTGCTGCAGCAGGACTGCGGCAATATTTACTGTGACTTTTTTTAGACTTTTTGTTTTAACAATTCTAATTTTGCAGCCTGTGTGGAATTTATTTTGGTGTGTCTATGCCATGAGGTAAGGCTCACACGGAAAGGAGCAAACCAGTACTTCAGGAATAAACCATCTGCCCCACCCTCCTGCATACTGGCTCGTGGTGCCTGCTGTGTTCATCCTGAGTTCTACCAGGGTTTGTTTTTGGACTGTTTCATTTCATTAGGCCAGTACCACACTGATTTAACTAAGGCTATTTACTTTATTATTTATTATCCAAACTGCATTAACAGAAATCACAATGAAGAAATTCATTTATGGCCTCACCAGTACTACAAAAATCACACTCTTGCCCTTTGGCATGGTTATTCCTACCTTAGTTTCTAGCTTTATAAGTTTTCATAGTATAGTAGTTGTATGGATAAAATTTTTGTAAATTTTTTTTAAAGATCCGTGGGTTATTCTGAGCCCCCTCATTCATTGAGCTCTATGATACAGAGATGTACAAGGCACACTAAAGAAGAAATGCTGTAAAAAGGTCTTTATAAATACAGCCCTTACACCAGGTGCTATGGCGCACACCTATGAGCCCAGTGACTTGGGTGGCCGACACAGGAGGATTAGAAGTTTGAGGCCAGCCTCAGCAATTTAGCAAGGCCCTAAGCAACTTAGACCCTGACTCAAATTTTAATAATAATAATAAGGCTGGAGACGTGTCTTAGTGGTTAAGTGCCCGAGTTCAGTCCCCAGTACCAAAAAAAATTAAATAAAAAAAAATAGAGCCTCACAACTTATCTAAGTTTGATCTTAGTTAGAATGGTATTCTGAAATATCAGAAATATGAGTTGGGGTGATCTGTAAGATAATGCTTGTGCTTATCGTACAAAAACAGGAAGTTGAGGAGTGAATCCAGAGTAGAGGGGGTGGTAAGGTGAACAGTAGTGAAAGGTGATTACAAGTGAGTAAAACAAGCAGCTTTTAACACTTGGGCAATGGTTTCTTTAAAATGGGAAAATTGCTGTGCTTAATATTCTCTCTGACCTCCACTTGACCAAAAATGAGTACGGAAGTTCATGATAGTAGTCCATGGTATAATTCTCAGATCCAAGAGGCCCAGCATACTTCCTCAGGCTTTCCCTATAAGGGACCCATTTATTATCCAAACTGCATTAACAGAAATCACAAAAGAAGAAATTCACTTACGGTTTCACCACTACTACAAAAATCACACCCATATGGGCTAGTGCTTAAGAGTATATCAACTGAAGGGCCCCTTAACCCTGAGGACTGGGAAGTCCTAGGACAGTGACTGCAGGGGAAGTTACAATTGGGAAGTACATCCTGATTCTATTAAGTTGCCTGTAAAGAAAGTAGAGAGTAATAGTTTATTTCTTGATCTTTTCTGGAGGTAACTGGGCCCTAGCACCAGCACAGAAAGCTCTTCATCCACAGTATCCATTGCACACTTAGGGCTGGCTGTAGATTAATGTCCCTGGAGGTGTTTGAAAGGTGAAGGAGATGCCAGAGAGAGGGATGACACACAAGAGATGTGTCTTGAAGATCTCTTCAAAGACTTCTCGTGTTCTAGACATGCAGCTCCCACAAAAGCCCACGCAAACTCCGTTCTCTTGTCTTCATTTATTACATTATTATTATTACTTTTATTATTACATTAACTGGTGTAGGATATTTTGGTGCTAACAGGAGTCAGCTCAACTGGGGAAATGTCCCCATCTTGGTCTGCTTGACATTGAGTTGCAAAGGTATATATCTGGGCTCTGTGTCACCCCCCACCCCCCTGGCAGCCCAAGTTTCAGGTACAATCCTTGGCAGATATCTAAAAGCTTGTGACAAAATACATAATTTACCCAACCATTTATAATCTGCAGAAGGGTCCTTTAGACATTTCTTATACACAGTTGTGGTGAGTTTTCCCCTTTTTCTGAGTTCCGAAGCAGGCTTTTGAATGAAGCTATGTTCTGGATGCTGCACTCTCAAGGTAAGTCTTAGATATGTCAGGCAAAATGTTCAGCAAACACAGGTGGCTGAAAAGACATCAAAATGGTTTCCAAGACCCTGTCTTGTTCCTGTAGAGGTCAGAGAAACCACAGCCTACAAAAACACAATTTGAGGTCAAGAATCCCAAACACCTGCTGTTCCCAATGAACTGTGTGATGCACATAGAAAGTGTTTGGAAGGGAGGGTCAAGCTAAGTGAACAGTCATGATAATACCTGGTTGGTCTTTTAGTGACAAAATTGAGGGGAAATATGAAACTTTAAAATAGGAGGTTTTTTTTTTTTTTTTTTTTTTTTTTTTTGGTATTGTTGATATCCCTATTTGAATGTAAAGTCCCTAACACAAAAGAATCGAGCTGCCTTTAGACTGCATTTACTGCTCTTGATGACTCCAGTTGTGTGTAAATATTAGAAAACAGCAGGGTCCTGCATTCCAAGAATCACTTGAGTAGTGCCAGGAAGACAAGTGTCCTTACTGGTATTGTAGTCATGCTCCCCGCTCTCCTGCTGTTTCTAATCTGTGCGCACAGCCGTGAAAAAACTGGACTGACATTTACAGGCACAGCAGGGAGACACTTGACGAGGGAATGTTAAAAGACTCCAGTACCTCGATTCAAAGTGGCCACCAAGCACGCTAAATCTTCACAGGAGAGCTTGGCTGCACTCGCCATGCCATGATGAGGGCATCTGTAACGAAGCAAAGGAGCAGAACATTTTCCCTTTAAGCTCAACTTTTTAGCAGTCAGATATTTATTGTTGCCTCTTTTAGACCTAAATATCCCAAGGGAGAATGGGACTCTGCCAGGTGAAGCCTCCTTCAGCAGTGTGCGTCCTGGAAGGTCTGTTTCCTCCCTCCTTGTCCCTTCCTCCCCACTAGGCTTTTATAGGAATGTTCCTCAGTAAAAGAGCATTTGCCCATCAACTCAGTAAAAAGAAAATATTCTGAAATCTGCTCTAACCGCTATGTAAAAGAGGGTCAGTTGCTTTCTGACTTGAGTTTGACAGACTTTCCTCCCTGTTTTGTCCCAGCGAGCTGCCAGATTTGTATGCCATAATACCAGTAATGCAATTAGGTTCGTTGCACATTGTCTGGTTGACTTCTCAGTTAAGAGTTTCTTTCCCTATGGGAATAAGACTAGACAGACTGTCATTTGCTATTACTAATTCTGCTCAGCATTATCACTGGAGCTTTTTTTGTAATTAGCTATCTTAGTTGGCTCTTAAATTTTAATAGCCAATTGAAGCTACGTTTTAGCCAAGTTCCATATCTAAATTGCATTCAGTCCATTAACAAAGTTGGTTAAAAGGCTATTAAAACAAAAGCCAATATATGGTGGCTCACACTTGCATCTCTGCAGCAGTAGCAGTGCCAGCCTCCCCCGAGTTCCTAAAGGAACCTACTTACTTTCCATCCACAAGTTACACATAGGCGGAACCCACCTTCACAGTGGTGAGAAATGCAGGTGAACAAGATTTTTAGCATGCTGCCATATTCAAAAATGTCACTGCCCGCCCCTTTTTCCTTTCTCTGAGGGTGCTTTTGGGTTTCCATTTACTTGGTTGATGGTGATAAAGGGAGGAAGAAAGAGGCCTTTAATATTCCAAATTAAAATTGACGGTTGTTGAAAAGTGAATAATTGAAATGATGTTTTTCTCCATTTCAGCTGATCAAAATTATTAGCAAAACCATCTGAGGCACCTTCTGGTAGGATTGTAGTCTTGCTGGGTTCAGTTTGTAAAACATTCTGCCAGACATTAAAAAAAAAAAAAAAAAATTGTAGCAGAGCCAGCACATGGGCTCAGAGCGCTCATTGCCTAATTGATAGTCCCCATTGTTACAGCTGAATCCAGAAGCCCATTTTGACATGCCTATGATGGCGAGTCGGTTTACCAGGAGTTCAGTATCTGTGCTGAGTCCTCCTCTCTCCAAGTTAGAACACTGGGTCAGGTTTCCACTTTTTAAAAAAGACTCAATTTCACACATTTTTATGGTTTATGATACAGACTGTCAGATGAGAGGGGCACAGGGTGTGTGCCGTTTACATTTCATCTTCGAACTGAGAGAACCCTGGGAATGAAGATGTTGAGCAAAACTTAAGGCAAAGACATCCCCTCACCTGGCTCAGCTGAGTCCGAACAGGCTCCTTCCACAGAGGGCTCCATTTTGCCACCAGCCAGCTTTGAAATGAATCATTCTTCTGCTTCAAAATGTACAGAAGAAAACAACCACTTTAAATCATGTCCTTTTCTGGCCCATCCAGAAGACAACCAGGAATTGTAATTAAACCCTACAGTTTCTAAAGTGCCACGCTGGTCTGCGTGATTTTAATCTCCCTGTATTTGACCATTCTTCCCGTTAGCTGCCCCTCATCCCCAGAGCCACCTCAGCTTTACCTGAAGTGTCTTCCCTACAGAAGGCCACTGGGCAGACAGCACCTGAGTGGAAGTAATTCTAGAGAAACCCAAACATTCATTACGTTGTATTTCCGTTTAAAACAGATGTAGTTGCCCACAGTGACACAGGATCTTTCATCCCATTTGCTTCTGCAGCTTTCGCCAGAGGGCTGAGGCACTGCCAGCCAGAATGTGGCTTTCCTGACACAGGTAGAGAAAGGGCTTCATGTGTCTTAACAAAGGACCAAAAATGCTGGAAGGTCTCTGGTGATATTTGTTCTATACCAGAAGCTGATGGAAAAGGGCAAAAGAGGCCATTTAATTCACTGTTAGATTATATGAAGTGAAATTAATACATTATTAAAAATGTATGTGTAGCTAATTGGCCTTTGATAAAAATAGAACTGACTTTGGAAATCAGGTTGCAGACTCTCTGAGAGGTCAGGCTTGATGGCTTCTCTGCAGACTGAAGCAGCAACCACTTTGCTGGGTTTTTAAAAGGCCCCTCTAGTTGATAAGGGTTGTGGGCTCCAAGTGCAGTTAACCCTCATCTACCCCTGCCTCATTTTTAACTGATCTTTAGGAAAGTTTTGTTTTCTCATTACAGGACACAAAAATCAAAAGGGACAAAGGTAAATAGTGAAAGATCTTATACTGAAGATCATGGACCTCCAAGAAATCTGGGTAGAAAATAAGACCATATTGTGTTAAAAAACTAAAATCTTGGGAAAAATTAAATTCTAATCTAGTTCACTCCCCAAAGAGCTCACGTGTCAGGCAATGCAGAAATGTTCGGAGGGGAAAAGATTGGACTAGGAGAGCTGTGACCTCATCAGTGGATTAGTCCATTTGATGAATTAATAATTTGAATGGACTATTGGATGGCAATTGTAGGCAGTGGGGTCCCCTACTCCCTATCTCAGTCTCTCTCTGTCTCCCACATCTCTCTTCATCACACCCTTCTCCCATGGTGTTTCTGACTTGGAGCCAGCCAAGCATGGGCAGAACCTCTGCAACAAGGAGCCCAAAATAATGGCCTGAGAGAGAGGGAATTAATGTCCCTATAGCTTCTATGTTGCAATTTATTGAGATAAAGTCTCTGTGATGGCTAATCTGAATTGTCAATTGGATTAAGAGATGGGGGGGGGGGGTAAGATTAAGAAGATTCTGGGTATGTCAGTGAGGGTGTTTTTAGGAATGATTGGCACGTGGGACAGCAAACTGAGGGGGAGACCCACCTACATACGGGCAGCACAGTCCACTTGGTGGGGGCCTGGTTGAAACAAAAGGTGGCAGAATGAGGAAGTAGCAGCAGACCCAGCTCCATTCTTAAGTGGTGCTTCAGTCACTTCTGTGATCTTCTGAGGTCTTCAGACTCCAACTCCTTCACTCTTCCAAACTGGACTCTGACCAGAGACTCCAGGGAGCTTCCAGCCTTTCTTCCTAGTCTGGGATCATTGGTCCTTCCAGTTCTGAGGCTCCAGCTTCTTAGAGCTACTGGTTTCTCCTGCTCTGCAGCCTATTGGTTCTGTTCTAGAGAACACCGACTAATAGAGCTTCTCACCAAGCTATGGGTTCAAACGCCAGATGTGAACGTTAACTCATAAAGGGAGGGAATATATTTGGTCTCAATTGTACATTACCTTTGAAGATTTCTTAATTACTTCCATCAGTGGAAGATACTTTGGCTTCACCTCTAAGTGGAATCCAGAGGGAAGTGACCGACTCAAGCCTACGCAGGCAGGCACCGGTCTCCCAAGCCCTGCTGGCCTGCAGTGGTTGCCTGCTGCACATCTGCATGGTGGTCTTCATGGGACGCCCCTACTCTTGCCCCTGGCCTTGTGCTTCTCTCATGCTGGGTTACTTGCTTCCTGATCTGGTGTGCACCTGTTGCTTTACCCTCTTCATCTGGGAGCACATCCACCATTACTTGCTTAAGGAAAAGTTGTGTGGGAGATACAATTTTTTTGAAATCTTGTTTATATGAAAATGTCTTTGTCCCTCCTTTCCTCTTGATTGATAGTTTGACTTGTATAGAATTATCAATTTGGAAATAATTTCACTTAAGAATTTTGATGGCATTGCTTACTATCTCTGGTTCCATTACTGCTGTTGAGCAGACTTGGAACTATTCTGATTTCTGGTCTTTGCGTATGGCTTATTTTTTTTTTTTCCTGATGTTTGAAGGGCTTTCTTTCTTTCCCGAATGACCTCAGTTTTGCAAAGATATGTTGATGTGGGTCTGTTTTCTGGGAACATCCTATTAATCAGAAAACATGTCCTGGGAATTTTTGTCAGAAGATTTTGTTGATTTCTTCCCTTTTCTTTGTTCTCTCTGGAACTTCTATACATTTTCTCTTTTGTCTTATTTGCACTACTTCCTGGGAAGTTTCCTTAATGTCCTCTTCTAGATCTTTGGACTGAAGACTTTTTTTCCCTGACATCATGTTTTTAATTTCTAGGAGCTCTTTGTTTTTTTTTTGTTTTGTTTTGTTTTTTGTTTTTTAATGGTGCTGGGAATTGAACCCAGGGCCTTGTGCATGTGAGGCAAGCACTCTACCAACTGAGCTATATCCCCACCCCTTTTAATTTTTCTTTTTTTTAAATTTTCTATCTGGTATGGTAGTGCACACCTGTAATCCCAGCTACTTGGGAGGCTAAGGCAGGAGGATTGCAAGTAGACCAGCCTCTGCAACTTAGAGAGACCCTGTCTCAAAATAAAAATTAAAAAGGGCTGGGGATGTAGCTTGGTGGTGAAGCACTTTTGGTTCAATCCCCATTATTTAAAAAAAAAAAAAAATCATCCTGATCTTAGTTCACAGATGCAGGTTCTTCTTATATCTCTTAAGAATTTTTGTTATAATTTTTAAAGCCTCATTGTCCCTCATAGTTTCTATTTTTCCAAGTTATGCTATTTGTTTTGGTCTTTGTTTTGTTGTTGTTGTTTGTTTTGTCTATTTATTTTGTAATACTGGGGTTTGAACATTCTATAACTGAGTTATATCTCCTGACCTTTTTATTGTTTTTGATTTTAAGGCAGGGTCTTGGTAAGTTGCTGAAAACTTGTAATCTTATTGCTTCAGGCTTCAGGGTCTCTGGGATTGCAGGTGTGTGCTATGGTGGCTGGTCCTGTTTTGGTCTTGACTTCAATTTTAGTTGGTTTTCTCAAATGCCTGGTAATCTTTGGCTATCTTGATATGAAAAAGTAAAACTTTAACCAGTTGATGGGGAGTTCTGAGTCTGTGTGTGTGAGGGGAGGTCACTTGGAGCTGTCATTTATTTATTTTTTTCCCAACTCCTTGGGTGGCTATTTATTTCTAGAAGAATGTCATCTTTTAATCCAGGAACTTCTGAAAACTGAGCCTGAGACAAAGGCATGTATGTAGTTTACTTGTGAATGTAGTCCCCCCCGGAAGAAGTGAGAGACAGGGTGGAATAGCAGGGAAGAAGGGAGAATCACTTGGTGCATCACTAAGCTGGCCAGAGCTCAGGGTGACTGGCACTCTTTATTATGCGGGCTCTTCCTAAGAGCATGTGAAATGCACCTAAGGACCCGTCTTTGGGTGCTAACTTTTCACATTTCTAAGTTGAGCCTGTGGAGTGCCCACTGTTCCTGGCAGGCAGTGCAACCTGCAGACAAGGAAGGGCGAGGGCTAATGGGTTGCACTGGGGAAGCTATGGGTTTGGGCTTTGCCAGTGGGCTGGAATGAGAGCCAATTTGAATCAGTGCACAAGAGGTAACCTGCTCCCTGCCATGTGGTTGTCTTAGATAGAGTCTTTCATCCTGAACTGGTCGACTTCCTTACAAAAGATTTTTATCTCTTGTTAAGTCAAAGTTTAGTTTCCTACCTATGGGTGTTCAGTTCTTGCAGGACAATGTTCTGAAAAGCTTTTCTTTCTCTGTTGAATTGATTTTGCACCTTTATAAAAAAATTACTTAGAAATATTTATAAATGAGTCTGTTTTGGGGATTTCCATTCTCTTCTATGTGTGCACCTTTCTGTCAATTTCACACTTTTAAAATATCAATATAGTAAGTCTTCACATTAGACTGATTCTTTCCACTTTTGAGTTTTAAGTTTGTTTTAGCTGTTCTAGAACTTTTGTCTTTCTGTGTGAAATTTAGAATAAGCTTATTTATATCTACTAAAAACAAAACAAAACAACCTTGGTGGTATTTTGATAGAAATAGCATTAAAATGACAAATCAATTATGGGAGAATTGATATCTTTACCATGTTGACTCTTCTAATCCTTGAACATATATGTGACAATTTATTTGGCTTTTAATTGATGTCTTTCATCAGTATTCTGTTAAGTTTCAATATGCCAATCTTGTACTTATTTTTATTAAGTGTATATCTAAGTATTTAATTTTCTTTGAAGTAATTGTAAATATATTGTGTGTTTAATTTTTGTTTTCCACAGGTTCATTGTTAGCTTAAAAATATGCGATTAAGTTATATGCCTTGACCTTGCATCCCAGGACATTGACGAATTCACTGTCATTTTTTTTGCATGCATATATGCATTTATAAAGAGGATTATAATATATGTATTTTCTGATATTATTTTTAACTTTACATAGCTTGGAATTTTTCTACATCATTAAATAGCTTTCTACAAAATTACTTTTTTTTTTTCCACTATCAATTTAGTATTGAGGTCTTGCTATGTAGATAGGAATTTGGCTCTCTTTATACTCTGTTTTCCACAATTATGTACTGAAATTTTTTAGATAAATCAATAATCTGGAGTTAAATTATTTTGACCTAGTAGATCCTATTTATTTTAGTGCACTGTGATATCTTTTCCATTTTTTTTTGTAAAGTCCTCTTCTGGAATTAAAAATTGTCTCACTCATTTTTTATTACTTCTAACTTTTCTGCACATATTTTATTATTTGCAATTATTCTACCAGATCCATTAGAATACCACCAGTAGCTTTCAGTTTCATTTTTCTTCTCTTTTAATTGGGGGACACTCTTCTGGAACCTTCTTCCTTGTTCCCTCCAAAGTCAAAAATTTTCTGGGTTCAGCACACGTCATTACCTAACATTCCTCCTTGACATGATTCTGAACTTTCTTGACCACCCTGCAGTGTCATATCTCCTGTTCCTGGTTATCAAAGCTCCCTCCTTCTTGATTTCTTTCCTGCTCTGCACCAGAACAACCTCAAAATCTTCTTTAAAGCCGTGAATGGGAAGAATTTTGTTGTTGTTTTTGTTTTTTAGTCTTAATATGTTTGAAGATATCTTTGATCCACCTTTACATCTGGGTAGATAGTTTGGCTAGGTATAGAACCATATGTTGGAAGTTATCTTCTTCAGATTTTCTAAGGTGTCAAACACTCATTGTCTTCTAGCCTTTAATGTTGCTGAGGGAAAAATCTCATCCATTCTGATTCTGTTTTTGTTCTGAGACTCTTAGGAGCCTTTTGTTATATTTGGCGCTATAATATTTCATGGTGATGTGATTTGGTGAGACTTCTTGTCATTTGTTGTCCTGGGAACTCAATAGTTTTATCAAATAATGAAGACTTACTTTGTCCCAGGCTCTGCTCTAAACTCTAGAGATACTGTAGTGAATATGAAAGATAAGATTTGTACTCTATGGAACTTATAATCTGGTAAGGGAAAAAAGATAAGAAATATATAAATACAATTTCAGACAGTGACAAGTACAAAGAATATAAAACAGAAAGATGAAGCTGAAGATGGTCTTTTGGATGGTAGACACTCTGTTAGTGTGCCCAGGGGACATCTCTCCCAGGAGGTGAGGTTACAGCTGAGGCCTGGAGGAGGGAGGAGGAAAGCAGTCTGGATAGAGGCAAAAGCAAGTGGGAAGCCTGAGCTTGGTGTGTTGGAGGAACATGGAGAATGGTGTGGCTGGAGCGAGACAGACAAAGGATAGAGCGAGGAAATGAAGGGTGAGCTCTGGAAGCCGTATCACGTAGGACTGCCAACAGGAGGGAGGTGGCTTGGAGAGTGAGACTCAAGGGAGCAATGGGGCTTCATTGTTCACTTTCCAGAATCTCCCCTGCAGCCCTGGACAAGAGGCTCCAGAGTGCCAAGAGTGGTGGCAGGCTGACCCATGAGGAAGGAGGTCATTCAGATTGTCACACCATGTGGTGTTGACTCAGTGGCCCTCAAAGACCAGAGTGCTGTGCTTGTTGGTGTGAGGAGCTGCTCCTGGGTTTCTTCCTTTTTTCTAGTTTCTCTGCTTCATATTAGTACGAAGCCTAGTAGAACTTTTGGCGCCATGTTTTGAAACCCTCACCTATTTTTATTTTTAATTTTTGAGCTATTCATCTTTATCCTTCACCATTTATATTTATTTATTTATTTATTTATGCTCTAAAGTATATAAGTATATTTATGCTGAGTAGTAGAGGGGCCTCCTCATCTTCAACCCTCCACCTCCTTCCCAGCTCCCAGAGGAAAGTGGAATCCTGAGCTGCTCAGGGTAGGGGGTGCTTCAAGGACTTCCTCTGCTTTGTAGGTCAGTTGCCTACGTCCTCTCTACTTTTGCAGAAAATTTTCTCATTTAACATACTGATTGGATTCGTACTCTGCCAGGCTCTGTGTTCATGCTGCAGATGAAAGAACAGGCAGGACTATTTCCGTGTTTGTTTCAGTTCTCCTAATAAGGAAAATTCTTCCTTAAGGCATGCTCAAGGCTCAAGAGAAGTGTGGAGTTCAGAGGAACAATCTCACACTTCAAAAATCCAAGTGTCCAAGCATTGACCAGTGCACGCCAGGGGACAGCTAGAATGTGCTAGTGGGTGGTGGCAGAGGCACTGTTGGGGAATTCTGAATGATTGTGGAAAATTCCAGAGACCTGAAATGGTCAAGTGTTGTACTCCTCTTCAAATGACAGTGTTCCACCATAGCATGAAATTATTTCAGTAGATAATGCTCTGCTCAATCTTTTTATTCTTTCTTCACTTTTTAAGTTTTCTTTCTTTTCTCTTTCTCCCTCCCCCACCCCACCCCGCCCCGCCATATGTTTACTTTGCTAGTACTAAGGAGGACTAAAGAGAGTGTGACTTTATTTCAACAAGGCAAAGGGGCCTGGGGAAAGTGGAAGCGCATGGACACAGTGCCCCTGGGTGGAGTCAGCCGGCTGGTGCAGCTCACCCAGAGGAGTCACCAATGGCCTGCCGTCTCAGCAGCCCTCAGATCTCTTGTCTAGATCTTTTTAGCCTTAGTATGAAGCACAGTGTCAGCCCCATGGTTGGAGTCAGAGAAATGCTTGTGGAATGAATGAATGGTTAGAATATGATGGAAACTAGCAAATTAAATCAATATATTTTAATGGAAAAAGGTCAGTTGCCCACGAACAGGCAGGAGACAAGCAAAACAGCAAAGTGGGGAAGGAGCAGGAGGCTGGAGTTGGACGCCCTCCTAGGCCAGGTCAACTGAGGGCAGTGGCACTAGAGGCCACCCAGCAGACTCACTCCTTTTGGCACCCACAGACCTCTCATATTGGTGCCCCATTTACATGGGCCTGGAAAAACTGAGGCGCTTCCAAATGAGGGGGTCAGCATGGAGCATAGTTAAGAACCGTGTTACATGAGGAAATAGAAAATGGATTATTTAATCTGGAAAGGAGGGCAGAGGTGATCATGGGGAGCACGATGGAGAAGGTCAGTGTCTTTGAGTATTTGAAAATCTGTCAAGTGAAACAAGAATAAGACTTTTCTGAGTCAATGGAGAAGGCAGAACTAGGCCCAATGAAGTGGAAGTTAAAGGGAGATGGCCCAACACAAGCAATGACTGATAGCAATTTAAGTCCAAATGAAACCAGCAGACCCCAAGGCTATAAACTCCTCACCTCTGGAAACTTCAAGTGGAGATTGCTAAATGCATTGTGGGAATTCTTAGTTAGAACCACCATCTTATTAATAATAAAATAAAATTATTAATATTAACTTGTTGAGTGCTCACTGTGCCTAGCTGCTGTGCTATTTGGTAGGTATTGTCTCATTTAATCTTCATAACAAGAGAGCTGTGACTTCCCAGGAATCTCATGCTTAAAGAGGTCAAGTGGCTTGCCCAGAATCATAGTTAAAGAGCTGTACAATAGCATCAGAGCCCAACCCTGGTTCTGGAGCCTACAGAGTTGCCTACAGCCACTGCCCTGTAACTATATACACAGTCTCTCCATCCTCAATATTCCCTACCAAAGTGACACATTTGTTACAACTTATAAGGCTACATTGACAGATCATTATCATTCAAAATCCACAGTTTTACAATTCTCTGCAGCTGTAATCCTTGTGAGTAACATGATAGTTGCACACTCTGGGCCCTGCACCAACCACCCAAATATTTCAGCATTGATTGCATTAGTTAGCATGGGCTAAGTCATGCTGCAGTAACAGGGTCCTGAAATCTCAGTAGCATAAAAATCACAAGGATGATAATATAATGGTGGAAATAAGTCACCCATTTGTTCAAACCTATGGAATGCATAACACCAATAATAAACCCTACTCTATACCTTTCTCTCAGTTCTGCTACAAACCCAAAACTGTTCTTAAAAAAATAAAATCTTACCAAACAAAAAAACAGAGATTTGCTTCTCTTCAGTGTTCTGTGACCCTGGCTGCAGCAGGAGAACCAGAGCGACTTGGTGGCCAATGCGAGTGACTTCTCACCTCTGCAATAGGAAGTCAGAAACCACAGTCAAGTGTTGACGTCAGATCATGGCCTAAATGGCACGAATGTTCAGTATGAGACTTGAATTCCCTTGTAGCTTGTGGAAGGGTTGTTTGATGACTAGTGGACTTTCTCATTCAGTAACCCCCCTGGCTGTAAGTCTTGGTGGACAGGTGAGCTGTGATCCCATTGTACTACAGTCAACAGAAATAGAGCCTTTTGGATGGGCCCTGCTTTTGTGCTCTTGCCTTTGGTCCAGGAATGCAGGAATCCATTGGGATCTCGGTCTACAGCTGCAGGGCAAGTCCTGGGCCATACGAGGGGTTTGGGTCTCCTTCATTAGCATGTTCCCATATTCCTCTCAACTGTGACCTTCTACTAGAGAGGCTAGAGTTGACAAGAGGAGATGACTTGCAGTGATGCCCTCAGAACACAGAATAAGAAATGGCTGAAGCTGCTTCAATTGGAACTTCACCAATTTTTCTTACGTTTTTTTGATTTCCGGAAGTCCATAAAGTTAGGATTGCCAGATAAAATATAGGATGCTGTCTTAGTCCATTTCTGCTGCTATAAGAAAATACCTTAGACTGGGTAAGTTTTAAGTACTGGAAGTCTGTTTCTCATGGTTTTGGAGGCTGGGAATACAAGATCAGGGTGCTAGCCGATTCCACATGGGGTGAGGGCTAGTTCTGTGCTACCAAGATGTTGCCTTCTTGTTGCAGATGTACCCCTCCTAAAGCCACCAATTGTCCTCCTATGGCAGGAAGGCAAAAGGGTAGGATCTCTCTCTCTCTCTTTTAAAATATTTTTAATTTGTCAATGGACCTTTATTTTATTTATTTATATGTGGTGCTGAGAATCAAACCCAGTGCCTCTCACAGACTGGACAACCCCAAAAGGACAGGGGCTTTCTGAAGCCGCTTTTGAATGGACATTCAATCCCTTTCACTAGGGTGAATCCCTCAAGACATAATCACTTCCCAAAAGACAGCACCTCTGAATACCACCACAGTGGGGATTATGTTTCAACATGAATTTTGAAAGGACACAAACATTGTAACCATAGCAGATGTCCAGTTAAATTTGAATTTTAGCAAAAATATGCTCCAAATATTGCCAAGGATATGTTTATACTAAAATCATTATCCTTATTTATCTGAAATTCAAATTCAGCTGGGCATCCTGCATTTCTACTTGCTAAGCCCCACCTGAGACACAGCAGCTGCTAATTTTCAGATACTATGAGACAGAGCTCAGGAACTACACTGCCGAGCAGCCACGCAGTAGCAACGTCTCAGATTATATTCCTGAACACGTAGTTTGGGAATCAGGGAGGATCGCGACAGAATGTCAAAGACAGTGGCTTTCATCTGCTTCCAGGGGAGGCATGATGCTGTGTCTTGTGTTACCAGACGTCCTCTCCATTGCCCTCTGCTAGGGAGAAGCGCGGCCGCAACCACTCCACGGTAACAATTAGCCTCAACTGTGGCTGGACAAAGGGAGGTAGGGCACCGTGATCTCCGCTGTGAAGACCAGGGCCCTGCACAGTCCCAAGGCAGACGCTTTCCTAGGCACTAGCAGGTAGCCTAGTGGCGGAAGCAAAATGCAGTTCTAAAGACGTGGCTCCAACAGACCATTTGGCCATTGAAAACCTCTCCTAGAATTCTCCAACTGTCTTCTGTTTATGGCGCTAACAGAGAAGAAGAAATTGGAGTGAAGATCTTGGGTTTGGATTGGTCGGTGATTGTCTCCATGCTGTGTTCTGCGATCTCGGCTGTTTCCTGTCATCGCCTGACACGTGTTTGAGGTCCTAGGTTGTGGGTGAGTGATGACTGCTTTCCTGGGACCCTGTCCAGGAGCACTGTCCAACCTGACATTCCTTTGCGGAGCTTCCTGTAGGCTGGTGTTGCTAGGAGCTCTCTGGTCAGTGGTCTTGGATGTCTCACAACCTGAGACTGTCCCCATTTTGTAGATGAGGCTCTAGTACTTAGGTCTCAGACCTCTCAGGGATCTGACGTCCTTTTCCTGATCTTAAGATACCCTGGGCCTTCAAGAGCTCCATGTAGCACAGCCCCAAACTCAAAGGTCTAGACCAAGCGCTTCATTTTATGATGAGGAAACAGGCTAGGTGAGATTAGGTGAAATGCCCAAAGTCAGTGGCCTGGCTGGTTTGCAGATGTACCCCTCCTAAAGTCACCAATTGTCTTGAGTTCAGTCCCTGAGAAATAGATTCTGGGACACAAAGGAGTCTTGTGACCAGGAGGTTTCCTGAGAAGGCTTTGCAATTGACAGCCATGGTGTGGGGGTTGGGGGGGCTCCTGGTTCCTGGTGTAAATTCTCCCATGAGCTTTATGTCAGCAGGTGCAGAGTGGGGCAAGGGGCATGGCGTCCACTTCTACCGGCTGGGCTGCCAGCTCCAGCACCCCATTGCAGGTGGGGGTGAGGCAAGCAGGACCAGGCAGGGAAGAAGTTCAACTCTGCAGCCGTCACAAAAAAAGCCTCAGGCAGTCCTAGGAAGCACTGGAGACACCTGGCTGAAGTTTCTCCCCTCACTCCCCGTGGACCATAAGATACAGGCTGCCCCAGGGTCAGGCGGCTGTTTCTCACTGTGGGTAGATCTCTGCAGCTACCAGCCACTGGTGCTGGGAACAGCTGGGAGGAGGGTCCCCCAGTCCTGCAGGAGCATCTGGGTGGTCATTGTCATTTCTAGGTCACTAAGCCAATAGCAGATCTGGAATCCAGCTAAGGTCCACCACAGCGAGTCCATGGCTCTTCTCAGCACAAGCAGCTCCCATACATTTTGAAGTCTGCAGGTCTTCTGTGGGTGACTCCAGTGCTAAGGTGGCACAAGAGCATAACCATCTAGACTGGGGGCACATGAGAGTCCCAGACTCTCCCCTGAGAATTGGAGGTGCATGCAATTCCTCCCTGTCTTTCCAGGTCTGGATAAAATGCTCCACCTGCTCTAAGCCTGCCCAGTGGGCCCCATGGCCTTCTTAGGGAAGGGCAGGTGGTACCACTCTTCCTCTCCATCCTGCACGGTGCAGGTGTAGCCCTCTGAGGCTGAGCCCCCACACTGCAGTCATGTCTTCACAGCTTGCTCTTCAGTGGCAAGAAACATACTTCTTTCTCTCCCTGGAATCCCCATGGCTGCTGGCACCTGCAAGGTGCTTGGTAGACGTAGGATATTGGATAGAAGGGTGAGCCAGTGATTAAACGCTCAGTAAAGTTCTGGAGACTGGGTCTCCCATTCTGCACGGGTGTCTCAGGCTGTTGGCTTCCTTCTGGTGTATGCTGTTACATCCTAAGCGAATCGAATTTTTCCAACTAGGGCCATAATTTCATCGGCATTGGGCCCATGCCCTCCATGTCTGTGGTCACAGAAGCTATTGCACCAATGGAAAGACTGATTAAGTGGGAACCTCTGTGTTGGCATGATCAGTGCATTTGATAAGGAATTTCTCTTGTGTGATTGACTTTTGGGAAGAGTTCTGGTTGATATATTTCTGTTATCTTTGGGGAAATGGGAGTATTGGAAATTTAGAAAACAGTGCAAGGAAACTACAAGCTTAAGGAACTCCAGTGAAGGGAACGTACTGGGTGATATTTGCATTATACATTTGGTGGGTGAGGTTCACGAGGAAGCAATATTTTTGCAAGACCTCAAGAGATCAAAGTGGTTCCCTCCACACCATAGTTATAGACATTTCCTTCCTATGAACAGGTAGGATCTTGGGGGTATTCTTGCTTTTGTGACCAGCATCCAGGCAATTCCTGGGATATACACAACTCAGTGTCTGCTTTGCAATTATTATTCCTTTTTGATGAAGTAGCTCGTTTCTGAGGTTTTCTTCCTAAGTCTTGTAATCACTGTCACTAGTCAACCCTCTACCTCAATAAACGACCCAAGAGCTATCCCAGATGTCCCCTAGGGTACACACACACACACACACACACAAACACACACACACACACACTCACTCAGAGACATGGTCTCGTTGCTCTCTCAGTCGTCCCCTAACTTTCCTCTGTGTCTCTAGGAACCTGTTACCTTGGCTTATGTGTTCTCTCTAATATTGCCTATTACCTAAAACAAAGGTATAAACTTAATGACCTGGATTTACAATCATACCCTGAGGGTTTCCATAAAAAGAAGGAAGATTCAGGAATGTCCCACATCCATTGCCCAGAAAACCAACTGGAAGCAATGGTCTTGCCGCTCAGAATGCCTGTCCGGCATGCACATTCCAGAGCTGCTTGCCCCTCTGCAGATGAGCTGCCGCCGCTGTCAAGCCCCATGTCCTCACCATGTGGCACCCCCTCTACCCGGCAGCCTCTCCTCTTTCCACCTTGCTAACTCCTATTGATGTAGGAGTCTTGCACGGCCCTCTCTGGGAAGCCTCCCCTGATGCCACTGTCCTGCTTAGCTGTCCTTCCCATTCTCTCCCTGTTTCATATCTACAAATGGCTATTTTTACAACTATATATCTGTCCTTGTATTTTTCAACAAGCTCATAGAAATATTGGGTCCAACTTGGTCCTTGATACCCACAATATAATGAAAACTCAGCCAAAAAAAAAAGTGAATTTTTAATGAACTATGTTGCTTTCAAAGGGATTTGGGGGAGTAATAACCGCATTTGTAGATTTGGGGGCACAGAGATTAGATACCAAGCAAAATAAGCAGATGATGGCCGATGCGAGGTTTGCCCACGTTATTTCAGAATCTGGCTGAGCAGAAAGACGTCAACAAAATTTAATTCATTCAAATAACATACTATGTATGCTCCCAAACCTAATAGATGAAATTTATACCTTTTGAATCTTCATAATGAAAATCCAAGGACAAAGGGTAAAAAAACAATGATTAGTCACATTACTTAAGTATGAAATGAATACAAAGATTCAAATACATATGATGCTTTCATGCTGTTTTTACAGATTGCTTTCTACGTAACAATGCGGCAGGGCTGGGGGCATACAGAATTTTGGCATTTTCTCGGCAGCTAAGCCAGCCTGAGAGCTGATGGGTTAAGCTGCTCCAAGACGTGGCCCCATCGAAGCCAGCCGGAGGGTTAGCTGCTCACAGAGTGCTAGATCCTCTTCCGTATCTTCCAGTAATTAGGCAATTTTTATGTACGAAGTGGTTTATAACACGCACGCCGACATCATTCTGACCTTTCTTCCATTTACCTGCAGCATATGGTATTTTGGGAAGTGACTTTTCTTAGTGAGTGACAGTGTCACAGTGCTCGCCAGTACCCGTGGAAAGCAGGGCAGCCAGTTGCCCTGATTGCCCTCAGGAGCAGGAACCCCCAACCTCCCCCCGTGGAGCCTCTGTCTGCAATTCCCAGCTAGAAATGCCAGTCCTCCTCTCGGGTGCCCTGTGTGGCCCTGGGGGTTTGTTTCCAATAGTTCACAGCATGTGATTTTGAGCGCTGGCTGGGCAGCATAGCCCATCTCCTCCCGGGGCCAGGCCTCTGGGTGGTGGCTTCACACCAGTCTCCGGTGGGGGAGGCTCCCCTGTGTGAGGACAGGTGCACAGAGCCTGGAAGAGAAGCTGCGGCTGGCACGCTGGGCATGAAATGGCTCTTTGTCCCTAGTCCCCATCTGGGTTCAGATCATGATCCTTTCAAGGAAAGGATTTTGTAATCACTTTTAACAGGAATATACCTTTCTGGTGTTGACTGGATATAAGGTGAGTCTTTTTTTTTTTTTTTAAGTCTTATGATTTTAAAAGTTTATTCTTTCTTTCTTCTGATCAGTTATACATGACAGCAGAATGAATGCTCTTTGTTTTATTGTACACAAATGGAGCACAATTTTTCACTTCTGGTTGTACACAAAGTAGGCTCACACCATTCGTGCAATCATACATGTCTGTCTCATTCCACCGACTTTCCTATCCTCATGCCCCCTCCCCTCCCCACCCTCCCTTTGGCCCATCGGAAGTTCCTCCACTTATCCCATGCCCCCCCCCACTTTATGGATTATCATCCTCTTATCAGAGAAAACATTCGGCCTTTGCTTTTTTCATAAGGTGTGTCTTTTAATTAATGGTCAGATATTTTAAGACAAGCATTCCATGTTGTTTGTATCTTTCTTTTTAAGCACACACATATATTTTTTTAGTTGTAGATGAACACAATATCTTTATTTTATTTATTTATTTTTATGTGGTGCTGAGGATCGAACCCAGTGCCTCACACATGCTAGGCAAGCACTCTGCCCTGAGCCCCAGCCCCAGCCTCTCTTGTTTGTGTCTTAATAAATACATTGTCTACCAACGTAAGCAGACCCTCCTCCTCACCGTAATCCAAACCTTAGGGTTTCAGGCTCCTCTGGCTGGCCTGGTGCAACACCAGTTTGAAGTGTAGACATGTTGGGATGAGAGGGGAAAAATTGGCTGAACGTTCAAGGCAGACATAGGGACAGAGCCAATTTAATAGTCCCACTGGATGGAGGGAAAGTGTTACCCGTGGACACACAGGTTGTTGGCCTTCTAGCCAGTTGCCTGCCCAGAGTAGTCCAGTGTGTCCTGGCAGCTGACCTGTCTGATAGAGGTGACTTTTCCCTGGCCAGGGGTGAGAAAGGCAGCAGGTTGAGGTGTCTCCTCCTTCTACAAGAGCGCATTTCTTTGTACATGCTCAGTGAAGTGGCCATCATCAACCTTTGAGGGTATATTTAATGCTTGGAATAGTTCCAAATTCTTTGGAGCCAAATCTAGCAACAAAGTGGGTATTTGTGCTGAGGAATATAGCACTTGGGATCAAAAACAATGCATTGCTATAAAAACAAAACCATTCTATGGCTTACAAATGGACTCCAGTGGCAATTCTAAAAATAAGAATCCAAATGAGGTTGGAGCAGTGACAGCCCCAGGAAAATGAGTGTGCGGCTTTCCAAGCGGCATCAGGAAAGCTCCACGGAGCCCAGGAGTGGGGCACGGCCACTCCCTTGCAGAGTTCCTGCCACTGTGTGCTGCTGTCATGTCACGTGGGGGCTGAGGTCGGTCTCAGCTCTGCCATGGCCTTGCCAGAGCGTCTCCCAAGAGCTTCCCTCCCGGCAGGAGGCAGCCTTGCTGTTTTGCCTGGGCTGTCTAGATCCCTCTCCACCAGGTTGGTTCCTTGCTGTCCTTCAAGTTTTAACTTGGACCCCCCTCCTCCAGGACCCACAGAGTTACTCTCCTCTCTGCCCTGTTTTGCATGTGTATAAACATTAGGTACACTCACCTGCAGCATTGTTATAATTTATTGGCCTTTTGTTTCCCCTCACCACTCCCCTGTGTTGTGCCATCTTGAAGTCTGGGGCTGCCTTGTTCACGTCTGTTCCCAGGGCTTGGCATGAGCGGATGTGCATGCTGGCAAGCCGTGAGAATGAGTGCCCCAACTCTGATGAACTTCAGTTTCCCATTGACCACCTGTCCTCCTAAACTCACTGGGTAGCATAAAATGAGAGAGGAAAAAAAAGAGAATTCTCTGATCATGTGCCCGGTCGCCATACATGCACACAGATGGGTCCGTGATTCCTGCACACTGAGGACGCAGTGGACATGTCTCACGGGCTCACCTTTCCTGAGCATCAGCATGTGGCCAGCACTGTGGAGGGGCCTCCGATCTGCAGAGCAGGTTCCCCTAATGAAATCCACTTCGAGATCCATTGGGCAGCTCAATTCTGCCAGAACTTCTCCTGTTTAAGTGTGATATGTAACAAGTAGTATTTGAAAGTCAATTACCAAAGGATACCACTGCAGAATAAAAAGGAACTGACTGTGGAAATTAGAAAGCTGCGCAGAGCAGTCTTTAGTCTCAATTAGCTGCATTTCCCTGTCTTCTGGCAGCTGAACTCAGAGTGTCATTGACGGGGAGCTTGGGCCTGGCCACGAGCGGCACCGCGTTGCTTCTGATGTCCGCAATTATGCAATGATGGTAATCACTGGTGGAGGCTCTGAGGAGAGATGCCTGTTTCCCTGTCTCCAACTCCGTAATCACGGGGGAGGAGGATGGTGGAGTGGAGCTCGTTGATTTCAAATGATTGTTTGAGAAGGAGATAAGTGAGATCAGGCTTCTCCCCACTGGGTTGTGGAGGCTGAGGCTCCAAGTGCCATCCTCAGAATGATGCCTCACGCAGAGGGCTGTGGCTGTCCCTGAGAAGGCGTGCTCCAAGATTGCGCTTCAGCCATTGCCCCCAAAGGGGAAGGGCCCTTTGAAACAGAGCCAAACCTATTTCTGCCATTAGCTATTCTGCCACTCAAAATACCTGGCTTTTATCACAGAGAGCTGGGAAGTAGGGAGAGAGGTGAGACATTCGCATACCCAGTGGGACTCCCAGGCTTCCGTTGAATCTGACTGTTGACAAAGACTTCCTAAGTTCTTTTTTAGACACCTGTGACATTTCTGAAATAATGGCAATGACAGATTGTGAAAATGGCCACAATTCTTCTTTTCCATCAACAGATAGAGTCCATTTCTCCTCTCTTTGGCCATGTGACATGTGTTAGCCAATTGAATATCAGCAAAGGGATGTAACATCATCATTATCCCTCTTGTGTCCCGTGTTCAACTTGTACAGATGATTACAAATGACTAGGGGTTTGCCTGGTCATTCTTCCACCATGTGGACAAGGCAGAGATGGTCCGTTGGAAGATGAGCGAGATGCGTGGCCCAGGTACCCTTGTAATCTGGCTGCCATCAGATGATTATCCAACACATGGGTGAGCTTCCACTTAACCAGCACAAGTGTCTGAGCTGACGGGCCAGCAAGAGATCCTCTCAGCGGAGGTCCACCCAAATTGCTAACCAACTGAATTATGAGTTAAATTATTGATGGGTTTGAGGAAATTTCATCTTTTATTATGTTTATATTTATAGTTGTAATATTTATAGGGCAAACAATGAGGTTATAATTTATGAACACAATGAGGAATAATCAAATTAACATATTATCACCTCAAACACTTAACGTTTTCTGTGGTGAAAACATTTGAAATTTACTTTCTTTTGTACAATTTTGAAACGTGTAATACTCTATTATAAACCCTATTCACCACACTGTGCTATAGATCTAAAAAGCCGCCATATTCTTTCTGTCTGGGACTCTGTACCCTGGACCATCGTCCCCTGTTCCTCCAGCCCCCGGCCCCTGTCATCACCCTTCCTCCCTCTGCTTCCCTGAAGTCAGCTGTTTTGAATTTGGCATTGGGTGAGAACGGTGGTGCCGGTCTTTCTGTGCCTGGCTTCTTTCACTTGGCATGATGTTCTGAAATTTGATCCATATTGTGGCAAAGGACAGAATTTCATTCTTTTTTTTTTTTAATTCAGAATTCTAAAAATTTGAATCTACTTTTTAACTGATGTATAAGCACATGAGATTGTACATCGTTATAGGGTAATGGGGTGTTTTGATACATGTATACATTGTATAATGTTTAAATCAGATTGAACGTATCTGTCACCTCGAACAGCACTCCTGTGTGGTGAAGACGTCGATCTTTTTATGGATGAGTAGTGTTCCGTTGTGTATATGCACCACATTTTCTTTGCCTATTCATCTGCCAACTGAGGCAGGTAGATTCTACAGCTTGGCTGTTGAGATTGACGTGACTATGGTGTGGTGGTCTCTCTTCAAGAGACGGATTTCAAATATTTTGGGTAAATACCCAGAAGTAGGATTGCTGGGTCACCTGGTAATTCCATTTTCAGTTTTATTTACTTATTTCTTTGAGGAACCTCTCCACAGTTTTCTATGATGACGTACTAACCTACATTCCCATCAACAGCGTGCAAAGCCTTCCTTTTCTCCACACCTTCATCCAGTACTTGTAATCTTTCATCTTTTGGGTAACAGTCATTCTGACAGGTGTGGGATGATGTGTCACTGTGGCTTTACTGAACATTTCTCCAGTGATTAGTAATGTTGAGCATTTTTTCACAATTGTTGGCCATTTGGATGTTTTCTATTGAGAAATGTCGAATCAGGTCTCCTGCTTTTAATTGGGTTTTTGCTTTGTTTTGTTTTCTTTCTACTGAGTTGTTTGAGCTCCTTATGTATTTTGGATATTAACCACTTATCAGATGTATGACAAGCAGATATTTCCTCCTAATCCATAGGTTGTCGCTGTGTGTTGTTGATTGTTTTCTGTGTGTTTCTAGCTCCCTGTAATCCCATTTGTCTATTTTTGCTTTCTGTTCCCTGTTCCAAAAAAGTCATTGCCCATATCAATGCTTTATAGTTCCTTCTGGTAGATTTATAGTTTCTTGTCTTGTGTCTAAGTCTTTAATACATTTTGAGTTGATTTTTTAATGTTGTATGTGATAAGGCTTCACTTTCACCCTTCTGCATGTAGGTATCCAGTTTTCCCACCAGCATTTTTTTAAGAAGCCTGGTCTTTCCCCATTTTATAATCTTGGCACCTTTGTCAAAAAGCAGTTGGCCTGGGGCTGGGATTGTGGCTCAGCGGTAGAGCGCTCGCTTAGCCCGGGAAGGACCTGGGTTCGATTCTTAGCACCACATAAAAAAAATAAAATAAAAAAGGCATTGTGTTGTGTCCATCTATACCTAAAAAATGAATATTAAAAAAAAATTTTAAAAAAGCAGTTGGACTTACCTTTGTGGGTTTGTTTCTGGGCTTTATATTTAGTTCCATTGAGGTGTGTATGTGTGTGTGTGTGTATTTTTTGCCAGTACGATGATGCTTTAGTTATTATAGCTTTGAAGTATAGTCGTAAGTCAGGTTTGTGATTCTTTCAGTGTTTTTTGTTTTTTCTTTTCTTGCTCATGATTGCCTTCTTTACTCGGGTTTTGTTATGGTTTCATACAAATTTTAAGATTACTTTTTCTACTTATATGAAAAATGACTTTGGGAGTTTCATAGAGATTGCATTGAAGGTGTAGATGACTTTTGGCCGTGTCGATATTTTAACAATCCAGATTCTTCCAATCCATGAACATGAGCCACCTTTCCATTTCTTTATGTCTTCTGTAATTTCTTTCATGAACATTTTATAGTTTTCAGTGTACAGGTCTTTTACTTCCTCGGTTAAATTTATTCCTGAGTATTTAACACTTTTTTCTTTTTTAACACTTACTGCAAAATGGAATTGTTTTCTTGGTTTCTTTTTTGAATAGTTGATTGTGAGTACATAGAAATGTCAGTAAGTGTTTTCTCCTGTGTTTTTATGTGTGTATTGTAGTTGCAGGAGTAGGCTTTGTTGTTACATTTTCATACATGTAGACAATACAACTATATGATTTGGCTGACATCACATGGCCCAGTATTCCCCCTTTCCCTCCCTCCCTTCCCCTGGCCCTTTTCCTCTACTCGACTGATTCCCTTTGATTCTCGTGAGATCCTGCCCCCATAGCTGTTCTTTCCCTCTCCCTCTCTTGCTTCTTATGAGAGAAGGTATGTGACCCTTGACCTTCTGAGTTTGACTTATTTCACTTAACATAATGTTCCCAGGTTCCATTCATTTTCCTGCAAATGACACGATTTCATTCTTTATGGCTGAATAAAACTCCATCGTGTATATAGACCACATTTTCTTTATCCATTTATCCACTGATGGACACCGAGGTTGGCTATTGTGAGTTGTGCTGCTATGAACATGGGTGTGCCTGTGTCACTGTGTCACGATGACTTCAATTCTTTAGGATAAATACTGAGAAGGGGTGTAGCTGAAATGTCACTGTTTTTTTTTGTGTTGGTTTTATGTCCTCTGACTTCACTGAATTCATTCATCGGTTCTAACAGCTTTTATGTGGAATCTTTAGGGGTGTTTGTTTTTGTCAACTTTTTTTTTGCTGCTGTGACTGAAAGCCCAACCAGAACAATTGTAGAGGAGGAAAAGTTTATTTGGGGACCACGGCTTCAGAGGTCTCAGTCCATAGAAGGCTGGCTCCATTCCTTGGGCTCAAGGTGGGGCAGAACATGGTGGAAGAGTGTGGCAGAGGGAAGAAGCTCACATGGTGATCAGGAAGCAGAGAGAGAGAGAGAGAGAGAGAGAGAGAGAGAGACTCCACTCACCAGATACAAACTATATACCCCAAAGCCACGTCCCTGACGCCCACCTCCCCCAGCCACACTCTACCTGCCTTTCGTCACCCCTCAGTTAATCCCATCTGGAGATTAATCCACTGACTGGGTCAAGGCTCTCATAACCCCATCATTTCTCCTCTGAACCTTGTTGCACTGCCTCACACGGGCGCTTTGGGGGGACCCCTCACGTCCACACCATGACAGTGCTCTATATGAAACGTCATCAGGAAACGAAGGCCATTTCACTTCTTCATTCCACTTGGTGCCTTCTGCTTCTTTCTCTTGCTGGCCACTCTGGCCAGGACTTCCAGTTCTGGTTGGCTGGAGAGGTGGGGGTGGGTCCTTGTCTGACCCCCAGACTTGCTGTTTCCTCTTCACAGGGTTCTCCCCCTGCCGAGTGGCTGCCCTTGCTCTTTTTGCCAGTTCTGAGGTTTTCTTCTAGATGCTTCCCTGACTCCCAGCTGCATCAGAATCATCCCTGGGGTGTCAATCATCTTCCTCCGATTAGGTTCAGAGTGTTCCTGGGCAGAAGGAAGGACAGAGGGACGGGGGCTCGGGAGTCAGATGCTCTGTGCCTTGCCTGGAGGTCAAGCAGAGATGCCTGTGGTGGTCTGTCCACCAAGCTGACCCTGCTTGCCCCCAGCAAGTGAAACTGATTTCTGTGCAGTTTAGTGGTGTGAGGGGGGTTCCTCACCCTGTTGGCAGCTGCCCCCGGTCCTCGGTCTCCTGATGGACAGGGCCTTTGCATGCACAGCAGACTCGGCTTCGGGATACATGGAATTCCTTCTGCTTCCTTTCCTGGCCTGAGCCTCTCACCTGGCCTCAAGGTGAAAAGGGCAGCTACAGAGAGACTGTTTTGAGCCCCGTATCCAAACTCAGATCTCAACTTTGTCCTTAAGAGCTGTGTGTCCCCAGGAAAAAGAGTTGCCCTTCTGAGTTTCACCTTTGCAACAGCTAGAGCTCCAGGTGGGAGCTGCTGAGCGCTGCTCTTGTGAACCAAGGCAATGACACCCGGGATGCCTGCCACAGCTGCTGGCTGTGTGGTGGGAGGGCACAGGAGAGCCGAGTGGGGAGACCCTCCCCCTCCCTCACACCATTGAGCTGCCTGCCACCTCATTTTCTCAACTTTCCCTGATGCCCGAAAACCCCACAGATGCCACGTCTCAGAGATCCTAAGTGCACATTTAGCATCTCAAACTGGGTGGCCTCTTACACTTGCCCTCTGCGGTCATGATGTGTGGCCACTGGGGCCCCCATACAAGCTCTGTACTAGGGTTGGCCCCCAGCAAGGGGACTGGCGCACACTTGGGAGACGCTCTGTGGCTCACGCTGGAAGGTCCCTGGTGCCGATGGCCCTGAGTCGGGTCGGGAGGACGAGTGGGGGTGGCACTTGCCAGTTCCACCATGCTGTCCTTGAACTGCATGCACAGGAGACAAGAATGACCCACAAATGATCTGAGCAAAGCTACAAGAGCCCTGTCAATGAGTATGAAAGTCCTAAGTGCAGGAACGCACTTGGTCATTGTTTAATCAGCAGCACTCGCTGCTGCCTGTCTTATTAATGCCTCAGACGCTGGCATGTCTTATGGTGCAGTGAGCCTTGGCTTCAGTGACGTATGGTGACACTGCATGGGCGCGTTGGCCCTCACGTGTCCCCTTCTGGCTGGTGGGAGTATCCCTTGGGCTGTAAACCAGCAGGAGGCGCCGAGGCAAGGGACATCTGATTTGACCAAGGGGTTCCATGTCCCGCAGCATCGCCAGCACCCCACGACTCCCCTTGGTAAGTGGCATTTCTCTGCTTCCCTCTGCAGGGGGCCCCTCTGCCGTATTTGTTGCTCCTTTTTCTTCCTCTGAAGCTAGCCTGATCTTTTCCTTCGCCCATTTCTCTATTAGTCTGCTCTTTTTCTCACCCATTTCCAGGAGCAGGAGCGTCTTACACAGTCTAGATGGTGAGCCTTTGCTGACTTACACGTTGCGAATGTTTTCCTGTCCCGCAGAGTTCTCTGTGAATTTCCACGTGCCTTCCAGGTACTAGTCACTTTCTCTGGGTCATGTGGACAGGAAGAGATCTGGTTTTGCTCACTGATTAGTCTTGTTTTGAAGCTCAGGCATGGCAGGGGCATGCAGACCCACATGCTGGTGACAGTACCGAGCTCCCTGCGGCGGGGAGCAACAGGGAGCTGCTAGCCAGGTGCTCCGGGACACAGGGAGCTTTCTGGAGGGTTGTTCAAGGAAGAATGAGATTTGTAGCCACATTGGGAGCAGGACCTTCACCAAGAGTCCACCTAATCCAACAGTGACAATGTTTAAGAAGCCCATTCTCAATGTCCCAGTGAATTAAATCTTAGCAGTGAGTCCACAGGCAAGGACTGGTTTTTATAGCGGAGACATCTGAGCATGGGAGGAAAGTGACTTGCCCGGGTCACACAGCTGGTGTGTGAGGGGCCTTGATCCAAGCCACGGCCTGTGTGACCCCAGGTCCACAGTCTCTTCCTGTGGCCCTGAGGGTGACGCTCAGGGTGAGTTTCATCTGTCACACCTCAGGTAATACACTCTCCCCCAGGAGGGCTTATCCGCCTCATGCTCCCTGTAAAGTGGGGTCCCCACCTCTAACTCTCCCAGGTGGGGTGGCAGATGGGGACAGGTGGCTGTCCAGCAGCTGTGAGGGTGGCGGAATACAGGCCCTTACTGGTTCTTAAGTGAGATCGGTCTGGATGTGTGTGGAGGCTAAGTGAGGGGGGTGAGGTCTACCGTCTGAGGTCCTTGGAGGCAGGGCCAGGGCAGATGGCCGACTGCCGCCACTCTGTATGGACGTAGGCCACAGCTACATTCAGGCCGCGAGGCTAGAGTTCAAGTTTCCCTCCAATGTCAGGAAAGTGAGCTCCTTCAACAGTGGCCTCCCCTGCCCCTCGGATCCTCTTTTCCCTTTTACAAATAGCCTGTGTCTGACTGCTCCTGTTCAATGACATCAGGCCTGTCCTGTTGGGTGACTTACGATGTTCTGGCTACTTGTACCCAATGCTGCTTTTATCATTTTATGTTTGATACAGAAGACTGTCTATGGGTGGCTGGTGTGGAGGCCTGGGTGAGAGGCCAAGTTCACAGTTTTGCACCTGGCTTACCTTGGGCAAATCATGCCACCTTTTAGAGCCTCAGATTCCTCATCTGTGCACTGGGAGTAAAATTCCAAATCCAGGATTGTGTGTGAATTAAATGAGATCATGTGACTTATGTGGATATAGTAAGTGCTTATTCAATGATAATTCCTTTTCTCCTGCTCCTTCCCTTCAGGGAGGGACTTATGCATTTGTGTATTGTTCCTTCAACAGGCATTTATTGAGTGCCTACTGCCTGCTCAGCACTCTTCTGGGTGCTGAGGGGTACAAGTACATACTGGTTAACTGGGCCAACAATTCTCTCTCTGGAGTCAGGGAGGCAGGCCATGGACAAGTGAGCGATAAAGAATCATTTCAGAAACGCTAAGAATGTGAAGCGATGAAGAAGAGTGACATGTTAGGACTGGGCATGTTGGGGGGCCCTTCACTGGTGTTCTCGATTTCTCAGCACATCTGTGTTTGATCCCCTAATGCGCAGGATTCTTCCACAAAGAATTCGATTCTGTTCTGTTCCAGAATAGCTTTCCTATTTTAACAAGGAGGCTGTTGCAGTTTCCTTAACCTCAGTTAGGAGGGCTCTTTTCTCCTTTCTACACCTGTTCCAAATTTCAATTACACAAAATATCTTTAACACAGAGTTCAGCCAGATTCCTTGGGAGGAGGGAAAAATGGCTCTGTAAGTATTCATAATGTGTTTGCATTATGGAATAATTATACATAATTGCTCTGCCTGGTAAATAAGTCTACACCATTTACCAGTCGACGGTGGGAGCAACGGAGAACCTACCTTCTCCCTCCGAGGGTTCGTTGGTGGGGACGAGCCTCAGCCTCAGTGAGATGCTGGGTCCATTTGTTTTTCTGTGGGTGAGTGAGCTAAGGTCATTTGTAGCCCATCAACATGGTGCCGACTTCTTGGTCTGTGTCTCTGTCATCCCTTATGATCCCACTTTCTCATCACACATGAATGACATTCCCATAGTCTCCAGAAGTTGGGGACAGGAAGACTTTATTGAGGGATTGCTTTGTGCTAGGCACTGTCCTGGGCACTTCACGTGTGTGCTTGGGACTGTTAACTTTATCTTATGTCACAGAAGAAGCAGTGGGGGCTTACCGAGTCTAAGAAAATCGCCTCCGCTTTTAGAAAAGAACAAAGCTGGACTTCAGACCAGGCCGTGTGGCCACGGGCTTGACCCCAGCCATGATGTCAATGTCACACCCTCCCTCCCTCCCCAGGTGACTGACTTCTAGGACAGTCTGTCCCCACGACGGTGAGAGGCTAGGAAGAGCTGCTTGAACATGATTTTCTATTCCTTTTTTTTTTTTTTTGGTTCCAGTTTCATGAGTTGATTGTGACCTCCCCCAAAAGGTACATTGAAGTCCTGCAGCCCCCAGTTCTTTGAAATGTGACTTTATTTAGGGATAGAGTTTATAGAAGGTGACATACTAAAACGAGGTCATTGGGGTGGACCCTCATCTGATGCGTCTGGTGTCCTCATAAGAGGGGACATGTGGACACAGACACGCAGGGGGGAACATGTGAAGACACAGGGGAGTCCAGGCATGTGTAAGCCGGGAGCACGGTCAGCTGCCAGAGGCAGGGGATGGGCACAGAGCGGATTCTTCCTCAGAGCCTTAGAAGGACAGCCCTGCTGACATCTTGATTTCCTGCTTTCAGCCTCCTGAGCTGAGACCATACATTTTGCTGTTTCTGCCGCCTGGTGTGCCTGGTGTGGGGGACCGTCACAGCAACCCTTGCAAATCATATATTCAGGAAGCGTTCCCTCCTCGGCCCTCCCCAGGCTAGAAACGTCACCATCACCATGGTGGTGACTCCACTGGAGGTGCCTCAGGCTAACAGGCACACACCAGGGTCCTCGGCAGGTGGTCTGAAGGTCAGATGCGGTATGTTCCTTAGCAAGGCCACTGGCAGAGGGCCCTGGTTTCCTAAAGAAGGACATGATTGTCTCAGAGGCTCACAGCTCCACATGGGGGAACTGGGACCAGCACCCAGCACACGGCTCCCCAGCCTCTCCTAGTTTCTGTGTGTGTCTATGACTTCCCCCAATAAGCTATTGACCTTGAAGAAAATAAGTGAGCCTGCATCAGGAGGCCATGTCCAGCCCTGAGCTGCTGCTTCACGGGATGATCTGGTGGGTGACAGCCCTGTCCCGAACCCGAACAGACCCAGGCCCTGATTCCTGGGGCGGGTGGGATCCGGCCGGCCCTGCTGTCCACTGGGGCAGCCTCGACAGTTGCCACAAACGGGTCGTTTGTTCTCTCGAGGTTCTGGAGATCCAAATAGGGCATGGGCAGGCGGTCCTCCCACGGAGCCAGGGCAGGCCTCCTGTGTCTCCGGCCTTCCTCGGGGGTGGCAGCCTGGCTGCAGTCTGCCTCGGCACTCACATCAGGGTCTCCCTGGAGCGTCTCGTGTGTCTTCGATCCCCCCGGGCATCCCTCGGAGATCCCTCTGAGAAGAGCGCCCGTCCTGGGTTCCTGGCTCCAGCCCGGTCTCACCCAGAGTCCCCACTGTGTCTTGTCGGTGAAGAGCCCTAACTCTCCACTGGGTCCTAGTCACAGGGGTCAGGGGTCAGGGCCTGGGCATACCTCTTTCAGGGGACATGGGGTCTGGACTATTGCCTCTGGTCATACTGATAGCTGGTCAGACTTGCAGTGGCAGGGCACTACGGCTGTCACTCAGAGGAACTCTGATGCCCCAAGGGTAAAACTCATGTCCATTCTTCTGTCACCTCAACCCCAGCAGAATGCTGTCCCTGATTTAGCTAGTTCTACCCTCTCCATGCCTCAGTGGCTTATGGGGTTGCCTCATGGCCTCATCCAGGCCAGCGTCATCTTCTCTAGGCCCCCCCAAAAAAGTTCCGGTTCTGGCTGCTTCCCATGCACCCCTCAACCAAGAGAAGGAACCAAAAGCTCCATTTGTTAAGTACATATTTATATGCTAACGACAGTAGCCATCTGAAGGACACATCTATGCAAACTGAAGAAATATATTCTTATTTTATTCTTAAATAAACACGATTACTTCTTAATCGGAGGTGTCCCCTCTTGAGTCTCCACAACTTCTCAAACCCATGGACAACAAATTTGCTTCTCCTAATTATTATTATGACTTTTTTTGTGTGTAAGGGAGTGAACCCAGTACTTGTACATACTAAACCTATCCTCTACTACCCGCCAGCCTCCCAACTATTTTTGAGGTGGTTATCTTCTTATTTGTGGGCTTCTTTCCTCCTCAGTTGTGTTTGTCTTCTTATTGATTCGTAGATGCTCTTTGTATATGTCCTGGATTATCTCCCTTTGCTGGTTATACAAGTAGCAAATACAGGTGTCCCCTGCCATCCAAAGGGGACTGGGTCCAGAATCCCTGTGGATACCAGAATCCACACTGCTCAACTCCCTGTAATAAAAGGGTATGGTGTTTCCATGTGACCTACCTATGTGCTCCTGTGTACCTTAGGTCGTCTCTAGAGAGCCTGTAGCACCTCTCCCGTGCCCACACTGTGTCCGTAGTGGTGGTTCAGGAGTGTTCAGGGGCAGGAAGGGCCCGCGTGCTCACTACAGGCAAAGTTCCCCTGGGTTATTTTCAATCTTCAGTTACTGGGTTGTGGATGTGCAGCCCACAGATACGAAGGCTGAGCGCACTGTCTCCCCAGCGTGGGTCTTTTGGTGGTATGAATTCTAATGAAGTTTGAATTTGTTCTCACACTTGCCAGTTGTCCTGCTAAATCCCCCTGATGGCCTCCCGCTGCCCTTGGAGTAGAATCCCCTCCCCTCCCCACGTGAGCTCCCCGGCTCTGTCTGCCCAGGCTCACTCTCCCTCCTTTCCACCAGTTTCTGGAACACACCTGGCTCGTTCCTCTATGGCGCATGTGTACACCTGCTCCCTCTGCCCGCTGCTGACCCGCTCCACAGCCTCCTCCTCCTGGCCTCTCCTGGGAGTGTCCACTCCCTCCCCTGCCTCTGGCCTCCACCCTTGGCTGCAGCCCTGTGGGACTCCAGGGCTGTGAGTATTATGGGCTGTCATCCTGGCCACTCTTGCTTGTTTTACAAGGTGTGTCCTCCCTTAGAGCAGGACCTGGGGACCATGTCCAGAACAGCGATTAGGACACAGTCGATGCGTGTGCGCGCTCTGGAGCAGGCCTCCCCCACCTGGGACCTCTGTGGTCTCACAGGATCTCAGCAGCCAGACTCATGACTTGCATCCCGCACACGTGACAACTGAAATCTTCACCTGGAGGGTTGCACTTGTTGCCCAGGTGAGGCAAGGGTAACAGCAGGCGCTGCCAGGAGCTTAGTCTGGGCTCTCCCTGGAGTGGGGGAGTCCTCCTCCTGAGGAGGGCTGGTGGCAGGGAGGGGGACTGACAGGAGGAGAGGGCTGGCTGGGGACACATTTGCATGAGAACTATACTTGAGGGGTAAATAAGCAGGGGAGCAGTTGTCCAATTGGAGGTCTGGGATTTGTCTTCAGCAAATTTTCTCTGATTTCCCCAAACGCTTGAAATTAATTAGGTGGACCGGAGCCTCCATGAGCCTCCCTCTCGGTGGGGCTCCCACCCCTGCCAGGCTGGGTTTGGCCCAGGGTTTCTCGCATGGCTACTGGCCTGTTCCATGTGCCTGCTGCTTTGGCTGCCCTGGAAGCAGGCTGCCTCCCACCCAAGTCTTCGTCTTTTCCCACCTCTGCCAAATGTGCCGGTGCCTGGCTGATGCCGCACCACTGGGTTCTGGGGCTCTTGTTCCACTGGGCAGGGGCAAGGCCACTGGCAGTGGCTACCATCACTGTCAATCATCTTGCTCCTGGGCCCATCCTTGGACAGGAACTGCCAGCTGGGAGGGGCTTCCCCCTGATGTGTTGCCTCTCCCCGGACCTACCCCGGAGGCTGGCCTGGGCTTGGAGGTGCAACTCCCAGGATGTGGGCCGTGTGGTCCCTGGGGTGGCAGGGGAAGCTGTTCAGCAAGGTCTGTGGCCTCCGAGGTTCCCAGTCCAGAAGCAACGTGGCTAGCTCGAGGCTTCTCTGATGAATGGAAAGGTCCTGAAGCTTTGGTGTCTTGTGCCAAGGAATCAAGGCAGTGGCTCCTCCTGAGTTCCAGAGGCCAGTGTTAGCAAGGTCAGCCACAAAAGAGCTTTGCTCGGAGGTATGGGAACTTCTTAGGCTCCTGTGGCCACAGCTGTAACTGGGTGGCTTTGCATGAGGCCCAGAGGGGCACAAGGCAGCAGCTCAGAGCATCTCAGTCATGCTGGGGTGTGTGTGTGTGTGTGTGTGTGTGTGTGTGTCAGTGTGTATGTGTAGTTTCCTGTTTAGGCCTGTGGAAGGTTCAGTGTTATGACAAAGGTTTTTACAATATAATTGTGTACTTTTGAACAGGTTATGCATTTGTTATTTTGAATAGGTCGTGATTCAACATTCAAAAGATAGCATTGGAAATTGTCCCTCCCACCCTATCCCAGCCATCCACCCTCCTCCTAAAGACACCAGCGGTGCAGCTTCTGGCTCATCCTATCAGAGACATTTCACAAATACCAACAAGTGTATATGTCAGGATTCTGTACCTCCTGTTCTGTGCCACACTGCACCTCCTAAGATGCTTTGAGATTATTTCATACTGTTGCATAAGTGAGTTTTTTTTCCTATTTATGGGTGTAGCATAATTAATTTATTTTGGTCTCCTTGATGGGCGTTTAGGCTGTTTCTAATCTTTCGTATCATTCTGTGGGCATTTGATGGAAGACTGATCTTACTCTGTTGTTCTAGCTTGAGGACGCTCCCAATGATGGCGGAGGCAGGGACGCTCACTGGTGTTCCATTGGTCATCCCACATTGCCCAGCAGATCGACAGGTCATGTGGCTAGTTCTGGCCCATGCACTGCTCACAGGTGGGAAGGCAAGGATTGGAGCAGGAGAAAGCCCACATGGGATTCTGCAAGATCTTGGTGACCAAGGAGGCAGAATGTTCCAGATGGTGGAAGGACACGATAGTGGGACCTTGGTCCCTGAGGAACCGTCTGGAACAGAGACATTATGGACATTGTGATGTCAAGGATGAGCAGAGAGTTAACTGGTGTCTTAAGCCGTTAGGCATTTAGGTTGCGTACTTCAAGGACCCTGTCTGAAATACACCCAGAATCGATACCTAGAAGTTTGTGGCACTAAATTTAATAAGTCACTTCTAAATGGATGGTTTATTGAGAAATTTCCTGGAGAGGCTCCATGGAACTGCCATGGTGGCACACACTGAAGCCAGGTGACCTTTCTGTCATGCAGACCTGGCCATCTCACTCCCAGCTTCAAACCTTTACCTGAACACAGTCTGAGTTATTAATGGGGCATTTGATTCTCCAGAGAACCTACCCCAGCCATACCTGTGAGCTCTCACAGTGGGCTTACCTCTGTGCTCATCCATCCACCCATTTCCCCATCCATCCATTTTTCCACACCCCACCCACCTATTCATCACTCCACCTACTTTCCCGTCCAACCATTCATCCATCCATCACCAACCCATTCAGTTTTCTATCCAACTGTTCATCCATCCATCCATCCATCCATCCATCCATCCATCCATCCACCTACCCACCTACTTGTCTGTCCATCAATCCATCCATCCACACATCTAACCATCCATCCATCCATCCACCCACTTACCCCTCCACCCATCTACCCATCCATCTATCAATTCATCCATCCATCCAATAAAATCCAATAGCACTTCTTTTTACATCCATGCAACATGGGCATAAAAACATTGCTGTTCGTGGGGAAACCCATTCCAGAGATCCCATGTGGGAAACCAAAGATGACAGAATGAAATAAAACAGAACAACAGGCCTCTCTCCCGTCCCTAATGTTCCCTATCTTTGTGCCTCCTGTGCTAATTTTCCATAGTGATATATCTTACCTGCCTTCACTCCCCTTCCCAGGGGTTTGCATTTTGATTGGGGTAAAACTGCCGCGATTTGCCCTGGAAGCCAGGAAGGAGCAGTCTCTCCAGGTGTTCTGTGAGGTGCCTCTAACGGCCCTGCTTGGGAACTCGGGCCCCCTCTCAAACACTTGTGCAAGCACAGGAGGGAGGTTTGTTCCATCCTGGAGTCTGTTACTGCTTATCTTGGTGAAGTTAAAGGAGGAAAATGAAGAAACAAATCAAAAAGATGGAGGATGAGGTTGCAAAGAAGGCCTTTACTGTATTTTGGAGCCTCAAAAATGTTTGAATTTCCTTTTCTTTGGTAAAAAAAAAAACAAAAAACAAAATCAAAAAACCAACAACAACACAGACTCGGGCTTTGTCCGTGTGTTGTTCACTTAGGAGCGCATTTATTATTTATTTATTTTAATGATGGAAACTCCCTCGGAGGAGGCGCGAGGCCCTAATGAGAACCCGCAGCACCAGGAGCGCTTCCAGCATTCTGCCCTCAGCCTCGCGCGTCCCGAGGCTCGCTGGCATGCATATGCCTCATTACGGACACATACCCTGTCGTGTGTTATTCCTCACTTAGTGACAATTTGTCACTGTCACCCTTGACATGTCACTCCTCGGCAGACGGATTTGACTCCGGTGCCAAGTCTGACACTCGGATGAGAGGCGGTGGTAATCTGAATTGAAATAGCGGGTCGAGAGTGGCTAATTTCACTCTGACATAATTCTAATGCCACGTAAAGACAGAGAAGTGCTCTATTTAAAGGGGAGGAGTCCACCCCCCCCCATTCGCTCTTGTTCTGAGCCTGAGTATTCAATTATTCTTTAGGATAATGCTTTTATTTTTGAAGGATTAAGTCTTGCTTTTTAATAACATGCATTTTCAATTAAGTGCACTAAGATCCACGGATATAACTATTACTTAAACTATAAGTAATGGTTGCATGTAAAAATTAGGCAACGTTGTGCTCCAGATAAATTACATTCAAATTAGTTCTTATTATAAATGGGATAGAAAATGGATTTTTGAGTTCTGGCTGGCCAAAGAGCCAACATTTGTATCTACTTCATTTGTTTAAATATATTTCAAGCCAGATTGAAATCCATAAGGCCTGTCATTAATTGAGCAGTGCCACATCAACATACTCAAGTTCCATAAGCCACCGAGGAGTGAGTTTTTACTCGCTCAAATGAGAAATATTCCAACCCTCTTGCATTAAAACGGTATTGTTTATGTAGCAATTTTTAAAGCCATCATTAAGTGGTATAAATCTTAATAAAATGCATTTAAACAGACCATATGCAGGGTATGGCTATGTTTTTAAGGAACTGTATTTTTTTCCACTAAAGAGATGATTACATTTTCCTTCCTGTGGGAAAAGGTTCTTTTGTACAATATTTTTCAGTAAACACTAGTTTTCTTTTGCCGAGATGAGATCGTGAGGCAAGGTCTGTGTGGATTTTCTCCTCTTCCCTCCTTTCCTGCCTTTTGGGGGATGGGAGGAGACAAAGGGAAACTATTTCAACATTGATCCTGGGAGAGCATGGTCACAGCAAATCTGTGTGGACAATTCCCTGCAAGGGAGTCACCCTGGTACTTGGCTTTACTTGGATGAAGCCAGAATCCAATTTCCTCATTTCCGAGTGATGGTTATAAACAGGTGTGCAGTTCAGAATCCCGTCTCTCCTGTGGGTAGACCTCATGAGACATGCAGTCATCTTCAGAGGGTTGTTGGAAATTGTGGAACCAAGGAAGGGGACTTGCAGAAATTCAGTGTTCAGTGGCACTAGGCCACCAGCACCAAATGTGAGTGTCCTGTGAAAGGTGTCCATTCCTCCCTCCATACTTACCTGTGTGGGGCCAGGTGCTCGGGATGTTGCACTCAAGGAGCCGAGAACTCACGGTCTCCTGGGGATGCAGGTGGGGGAGCCGTTTCCCATGTGAGTGCAGACCTGATGGGAGCCGAGGCAGAGCAGGTCAGGAGGAGCGGCTATTCTAGGAGCCACATCTAGGTGGGGTTTCAAGCCAGGCAGGAGCACACGGGTGATTGGAAACCTTGCGCAGGGCCTGGCAGGTGTGGGGAGCTGGAAGGTGCAGGGGCAAGGCCTGTTGCCCAGTGAGCATGGGGAGCGGAGCAGCCCGGCCAGAGGGCCCAGGCATCCCCGGAAGTCCCTGCATAGCCACGGACCTCAGCAGGCAGGGGATGGCTTTGCCACTGGAGCTGGCCACTGGCAGCTTCTGGTGGCTTTGTGCCTCTGTTTGACGATCCATGGATGGGCTTGGCATGGCTATTGCCTCTGTGATTGTCCCCATTTGATGTGGCTGGCACATTGGCTTGTCATAAAGAGGCAGTGTCTTGGATGAGGTTGGAGATCCCCGTGCAGAAGACCTCCCTCTGGCCCACTGGCTGCCGTGTCCCCAGCTGGAGTGCAGTCCTGGCCCTCACCCTGTGCTCCTTAGTTCCTCCTGTCACTCATTAACTACAGGTGAGGGTAAATACTGTGCCGCACCCTGGACAAGGAGGTGAGCATTCCACCACTGTCTCGGCCCTCTCATGCCAAGCTCAGGGCTCAGTGGGGACGTGGATGGGGCCCTAATGAGAAGCACAGGTGCTGTGGCAGGAATGGGCATGAGGCTGAAGCCGGAGGGTGGACTGGGAGACCAGATTCAGGGGAGCTAGCAGGAGAGGGGAGAGCACCTGCCCGGTTGTGGAAGGAGACACCAGCCATCCTGGAGCTGGGGGAGGGGTCCAGCTCCAAGGACAGCAGCTGACTTAGATCTTGGGCAAGTCCATGATGGGGCCTCAGTGTCCTCGTCTGTAAGATGTGGCGACAGTGTTCATGGTGAGCATCCAGTGAAAGGGTGCGGGTGAAAGGAGCCTGGCGCACATGGCGGGCTCACCAGTTTTTGAACCTAACTCTCAGCTTCCCGGCCGGCGCGAGGCAACATGGGCTGACGGCCGGCATCATGGTGGTAGCCCGATTCATCAGCCTGCAAGCTACCACATTGTTCTCCCCACTTGATGGGCGAACCCGGGGCTTGGGTGGAGAAGCATCCTGCTTGTGCACACGTCTGTCTCTCCATGCTCTGTCCTGTGGCCCTCCAGAGCTTCCAGTCGATCCCAGTGATCAACTGGGGACTATTCTGCTCCCGAGGGGACAGCTGGCAGTGTCTGGAGCGCCTTGGGTTGTCACAGCACACAGGAAGTCTCACAACTATTAACAGTCCCCAAATGTCAATAGTGCGAGGTTGGGAAACCCTGTGTGGCTGGAGAGAGATGCACACCCCTCACCTCAGGTATGGCAGTGAAGGTGGTCATGGTCATGGTCACTACCAGCTACGGTGCAGGAGAGCGAGGGAACTTAAACCTGAGCCGGGGGGTGGAGTGGGGTTAAGGGGAGCAGAGGGCTTGGCTGGAGATGTTTTTCTCAAGAGCTGGATCTACAGTGAGACCTGGAGAGTGGTAGGAGGGACATTTGGGGAGGGGACGCAGCTGGGATCAGGGCTCAGTGTGTGAGATGGCAAGGGCGCACAGACACCAGAAGCAACTTGGGATTTCTAGAAATCAGGTTTGAGAAGACGTGTCGGGCAATGCAAGGCCCGAGATGCAGCTGGAGGCCTCGCATGGCACCACGGGAACGGGCACTGCTCTGTGGGCCATGAAAGGGTCATGGGCAGGGGAGGACTGGGATCAGATTTGCAAGTGCATTAGATGGAGAGGTGTTCTGGAATCTCAGGGCGAAACAAGAGGGTTCTGCAGCGGAGGCCCTCAGTCACCCCAGCTGGAGGAGCTTGCTTATGACCCCTCCCTGGACCTCCTTGGGGATGGACAGTTTTACTGTCTCTGTTCTTATCACGGACCAATTTCCCAGGCAGTGAAAGAGCCCTTGGAAGACTTGGTCCTGTGGGCCTTGCCCTCTGGGGTCTTGGTCAGGCTCCTAATGACCCAAGGTGGAGCTGTGGCAGAGTCAGGGTGGAAATTGATTCTTGGCCACCAAGGAGCCTGGCGTCCCCTGCCCAGATGGTGGCCATGCTGGCCTTTTCCAGGGAGGGAGAGCCATGACATCATACTGAGTTCACTCTTTTCCAGGGGCTGGCGGAGAGTCATGTTGCCACTCTGTTTTTAAAGCCTGGGTTAATTGGGAAGCACTGCGTGGGCTCTCTGTCACTTGCTAGTCTGTTACGAGGGACCGAAAGTCACAATGGTCACAGGACTCTCAGGAGAGAAAACTCATTAATGGGACAGCAAGTTCCAATTAGTGGCATGGCCCAAAAGGACCAAGGTGCAAAAACACAGAGCCCTTGGCTCTTCTCCCAGAGGGGCTGCTTCCCCAGCTGCAGGCTCCACCGTATAGATGGCTCACAGGCACACCAGCGGCCTGGAGATCCGTCTTCATCACCATCTCCTCAATGGGAAGGCAGAAACCCTCCAGCCAGCGAGAGAACGTAAGAAAGGCCACTCACTTTGGGGGCGGTTTCCTCCAAGAACAAGGAGAGGCAGCACCTGTGGGTGTGGCCCAGACTGAGCAGCTGGGTCTGGGGTGGAAGCCACCATCCTGGTTTTCCTCTGTAGCGCCTCACCTAAGGTCCCATGTGGCAGTGGCCGCTGCTCTGTGTCCTGCCAGTGCCCCCCAGGCAGCCCCAGGGTGCCTTGGGGAGACTCCCCCACCCCCTGCAGTGAGCCAAGTGGCAGGACGAGGCTGAGTTGGCCTTGTAAAGTGCAGAGGTGTTTCTCCCATGAGTGGCAGAACTTGGGCTTCCACGTCAGGGGACCTGATTTCTGGCTTTGACCTTAGCTTAGAGAAGCCAGTCGACTGTCCTGAGGCTCCATGTGCCACCACTGTCAGAATAAGGACATTGATGCTGCAAAGGGCTCGTGATGTTGCAGGCCACACACACACACACACACACACACACACACACCAAGAGCATGCTGTGGCAAAGGCAGTGAGTCCTGCACATGCTCATCCATTCTACTGTCCCCAGAGCCCGGGTTGTGGGCAGGTGAGTGTTCTTCCCGGTTTAGAGGTGGAGGGAGGAAGGGAGGCCCAGCACAGGTCCCGCTTCCTGAAGCCTTGTTTGCGTGACCTCAGGATGCCACCGTGGCTTTGTGGGGCTCTGATTCTGATGCCCACCGTGGGCTCCTGGGAATCCGTCAGGCCCGCCCACTTTGTGGTCCTGAAGGGCCAGAGCTGGTGGGAAGGGCAAACAGGAGGGCTGTCAGCAAAACTGCACCCGGGGCAGGGTCCCGGGCAAGGCTCTGGGGCCGGACAGACTGTGTGTCCGCCTGTCGCCTCAGGCTGCTGCCATTCTTCTCTGCAGCTCAGTGGCCTTGTCATTTCCATGGGGACAGCAGGCCGTGTCCTGTCGGGCTGAGCGAGGTCTAAGCCCTGGAACAGCAGCTTCTCTCTCTTCTCTGCTGCTCAGGGACCAGCCACTGGGGTCCTTACTGAGGAGGTCCCCTGAGTCACACCACGTCACCTCCCGGCTGCTTTCTGACTCACGCCCTGCTTGCTTCCTGCCTGTTCCTGATTTACTTATCCACGGGGTGTCTTTGGTCTTTCCCCACCAGACCCCAACCTCTGCAAGGGCCGGGGCTTTGTGTGTTGGTTCTCCAGTGTCCCCAAGGCTTCAGACAGAGCGTGTCCACAGTCGGTGCTCGACATTCGCTGTGGAGTGGGCAGACAGGTGGCTGGCACCTATGCCTGCCCACTCCTTTGTGTGGTCAGGCAGCCCTGTTTTCTTCCCACAGAACAATGGCTGCACCCTCAGGGTGGCCTTCCCCTCTCCCCGACACCAGGAGGGACGCTGGGTAGCGCCGGATGCCAGCCGGGAAGCCTCAGTTCAGGTCTTACCCCCGCCAGGTGGCAGCCTCTGAGGCCTCTTCCTTCCATTTGTCACATGAGAAGCCAGGGCTCTCTGATCCCTGAGGTCTCACTGTGGGCCAGACCATCTGTTCTAACGGAGAACACTTGGGGCCAGGTTCAAATTGGGCAACGTGCTAAAATCTGCTTCATCACGTTCAAAGGGCAGAGGTCTCTCGGCTGCAAACGTGACAAATTCTGAGACAAGATCCCGGGGGCTGGCCACCCACTGGAACAAGCCCCCGTTTGGTGGCTCGTGTGCTCCTGGGTGTTCGAGGCGGTGATACAGCCGTTTCTCTCCATATTTTAACTCGACCGTCTCTGTGGCCTGGCCATGATAATGGGTGGCAGATATTAGCAGGACATTCTGAAATTATGTTTAGTGATGCAGCAGCAGAAGAAAATTAATTTCACTCATTGACGAGCCTGTCAATGGACTCATATTGACTTTTTGGTGTTTGCACCGCAGATGGCAAAGTTCATATACCATAAAATACATCATTATTAATGTTGTCTTGAGCCGTTGGAAGTCTCTGGGAGCTGAAGAATGGGGAGCTGTTTCTCCAAATCAGGTAAAGTCTTAAGGAATACAAGGCGATGTGTGCTTAGATTTATATTTGATATTAAAAGGTAACACTGAGAGCATCTTGAATAAATCATCTTCAGCGGTCCCCTCCCCCACATCCAGCCATCACCAGGTCCTGCCAGTTCTACGCCATGATCACTTCCACCCCCAGCTTTCCCTCGCTGCTGCTGTCCCTCCCTGGTGTAGGCCACCATTACTTTAGGTCTGGCTCTCTATGGGGGCTCCTAACCTCCAGGCCCCCCTCCCCAAATCCCTCCCTCCCCTCTGTTCCAGCACTGCTGGTGCACCCCTCAACTTAGAGCTTTCTGTGTCTCCTTCATGCCTTTCTATTAAATTCCATCTTTTAAGGGCCAAAGTGACCTGTCCTTGACTTCTAATCCAGTCCCCCACCCCTTTATGACCTTGAATGTCCATCTAGAGGTCTGCTTCTGCCACCAAATCTTGTTCAGGATCTGGTGAAATAGGGATTCTGAGACCCCTTTTTAGATCCCCATCCTGGGGGGCCCAGGAGCTGTGTGTTAAAGAACTGAGCAGAGTGGACCCGACAGACCTGCTGCCCACCCTCCCCCCGACATGCCCTGACCCTTAGGCCCTTCACCATCTCCAAGCTGAATGTCTCTCTGCCATGGACGGCTCTCTGACCACCAGCTAAAATGTGCCCCTTGGGCTCTCAGCTCACACAGCCCGGGTGGTGGGTGACGTTTTGCTTCTTATCTTCGAGTGCCCTTCACCTGCATTAGTGAACTGTGAGCAGGCCCTCCATCTCTCTGCTGTTTCCCGGCCCTCACACCTCCGACAGAGTGCTAGGGCACTTAGAATGGTTGCTTTTTGTTATTAATCCTCACAACGCATTGCAGTATTTTCAGAATATTTCCAATTCTCTTAGTTCATTTACTGGAAGTGACAGAATATGCCCCAAATTAAACACAAGCGGGCACTTGAAGGATGTCACAAGGCTGCTTTGTCCAGTCAGGCCTGGGATGGGAGGAGTGAGTGCAGAGTTGAGAGGCTCCACAGCGTGCCAGACACCCTATGACACAGGTGGGTGTCATGAGCTCAGGGCTCATGTCCTCAGGGTTACTAGGAAACCATGTCAACAGAGGGGACCCCTGGGGCTCTGGCTTTGAGACTGAGGTCAGAGCTTTTGCACCTGGGGACTGGGCTGAGCGACTGTGGGCTCCTCCCCCAGCTCTGTCCCGGGAACAGTGGACTTTTTGGGGATTCCTACAGACGCAGGTGGTGTCTCTCCTGACTTCCACCTTGGTGATTCTAGAAGAAACCTCTGCTTACAGATAGAGACAAAGTCTGCATGTGAGGCAGAGCCACGTCCTGCTGGCTCATGCTGAGAAAACCCTGGATCCAGGTGTCCGATGTGCCCGGGTGCCACCCCACACCCCACCTTCTGGGGCCCATCGAGTTTCCCACGGTCAACGTAGGTACTTCCATACCTCAGGTGTGCCCTTGCTCAGAACTTTCTCTGAAGTCACTGCAATCTTCCTGTGGGGGAGGAAGCTCCCCAGAGCCATAGAAGAGTCAGAGAGAGAAAGCCCCCCTGGGCTTCTATCCTATAATGGGGGGATTATAGGCAGCCCCAGCCTGGGACTCACAGGGTCCCAGGAGAGTCCCAAGATCTTGCTCTCAATGAAACATCTGCCCTTTTTCTCCGTTTGCCCCAGGGTTGTGGCCCTGGTGAGCTCCATCCCGTCTGCCACTCACCCACTCTCAGAGAACATGGGCACGTTCACCCTTCTGGGAGCCTTCTGCCAACCTGGATCAAAAGGGCACCTGGAAAGAGTCTCCAAGAGCAGCGCTAAGATGTGAGTGGCCCTAGTGAGACTCGGTGCCTGGTTTGCCAACAGCAGACAAAATGTCACGAGAGGAGAAAGTGGATGTGAATACAGACAAGGAGGACAGTTCTCTCCAGCCCAGTGGGCGGCTGGGAAAGAGTGGCAGGCGAGTAGCCTGCCCTGCGGAGGCGACCATGCCTCTGTCCATGGTGCTGACCAGTCACCCGCCTCACACTGCTGTCTCTCTCTGGGGACTCCTGACCAAGTGTTCCCAGGGGCTGCCAGCCTGGTGCTGGTGTGGCAGTGGAGTGTGGGAGGACAGGGAGACACCGGTAGAGGTCTGATGAGAGTGGCCCAAAGAACTGGGAGGCAGAGAAACGGACTTCTCACATACTGCGGTAGCCAAGAAAGTGGGTTTTCATTTTCTCCTAGGATCACCCACACCTTTCTCTGGATCACCCACATGCTACCTGTCGGCCAGGGTTGTAAGCTGGATCCCCAGCCAGGGAAGGAGCCCTGGTTCCTGGTCTCCTGTCATACCAATCCGTCCTCCAAGGTCCAAGCCTGAAACTTCCCAGGAAGCCCTCTTGACTCATCCAGGCAGAGCTGATCATTCTGACCTCTGTCCCCTCCAAATGTCACTTAAGCTGCCTACCAGTTTATACTGTGACAGCTCACCTGGCAGGGGCTGGACGTTATTTCTTTCTGTCCCTAAGCATGATCACTGGGCTCCGAGCAGGCCAACCACTCAGAAGATGTGTGTTGCATGATGGCCTCCAAAGACCACGCCTCCACCCAGGACCTGGGCTCACTGTTGCCCAATCTGCTCTGACACCTGCCTTGAAGGTAGCAGTTCCTGGGGAGCCCCAGCAGCCACCCCAACATCTGCCCCGCCCCTGCTCCATTGCTCTGATTTCCAGGTTCCTGCCACTAAGTCTAAGCGTGTGCACTGGGTTCCCCAGTGGTGTCGTGCAAGGTGAAGGTACCCCCTCGCTGGACCCCAGAGGGGAACTGAGGCTCCTGGAGAGGAGGGGCTTCCTCAAGGCTCATGGCTCTGTGCTGGCAGAACTGTCACTCAGATCTTCCAAGCCCCGTCAGCTGGTGGTTCCTCTCCTCCCCTGCACCGTGGGAATTTGTGAACAGCCACTTTGGCCTGCAATGTGGACGATGCTGTTCTCCCTTCCCAGCTGGAAGGACCCACTGTCTGCTTCTGGCCGCTGCCACGCCCTGGCTCCTGGTGCTTCCATGCTGAGCTTCTCCTGCTCCGATCCCACCACATTTTTATTCCATATTTCCTGTGTGCCAGGTTCACGCAGCAGCCCTGTGAAGCAGACACTGCCACCCCCAGCAGGACGAGGTGGCTTGCTCCAGGTCAGAGCCAATAAATCCAGCAGAAAGGATTCAAACCCCAAGCAAGCTGTCCCTCCTGACGCCACGCTCCCCTTGGCCTGAAATCTTTCATTATTGATGTCTAGGGAACATCTGCTCGGGTATCCGGAGCAACAGATCTGCGGGAAGGAGCCCACCCTGTGATTTATTTTCTCTGAGGTTCTCAGGATATTTTTTTCCTCCTTTCAAAACGTGGTGTTCCATATTCCCACCTGAGGTCATTAGCCTCAGCACAGGTTAGAAAGCAAAGTGTTTGTGTCCATCCATCTAATTGCTCACAAACAATCAAACCCTCATTACCACCAGCCTAATTATTTTGAAATCTAGCATATTATCCTTTTCAACAATTAGGCAGATGAGAAGCATTGGCCCCACCTGCCTGGGGACAGGAGGGAAACCTGGTGTGAGGGAGGTGGCTGCTTTGGGAGGAAGTGAGACTCCTGCACTTGCAGGCACCCACCACCTGCTCCTGATTATTACTCGTCTCCCCAACTTGCAAACCCACTAACAAGAGTTTCATCTTAATGAGCGGGGAGGAAGGAGTGCCACTGGTTGGAGGGGACATCGTTACAGGATACTCATTGTCACACTCCGTTCTCTGGGTGTAAATAAAATGCGTACCTGGATATAGTAAAACTGCTCAGCCAGAAGGTGTCTAGGAACAGTTTTAAACCTTAGCACAAGTGTTTCTGCGTGTCCACCAGCAAGACTTGTCCTTGTGCCTCACGGTGGCCTCCCTTGCTTCTTCCTGCTGGGTGCTTGTTCTTAGCATTGGAAGGGACTCAGGGGACCGTCCTGTGAGCTGAGGGAAGACTGTGAATGGCAGTCGGAAATGCACCACAGAATCGGAAAATTCAGAGTAGAAGAGAGTGGGTGTTGGTTCGTTGAGTCCCTTGTTTCATAACTAAGGGGGGTGTCGATGGGGGTAGGGGCATGTGCTTGGAGCCATCACCAGCACCCAGAGCCGGGGAATTGAAACAAGATGGATTGAGGATGCTGGTGAAGGGAGGCTAGAAGAAATAAGGGTGGGCAGAAAGGAGGCCCCAGGGAAGGGAGAAGCCCTGCGACTCAATCTCAGAAGCTCCACAGACACCTGCACCTTTGCCATCCCCAGGGTCACTTTCCTTCAGACAGAGATTCTGAAAGAGCCTTTGAATCTTGGAGCATTGGGAGTCCAGGTGAGTCACGCCTGCGCACACCGCTGGCTTCCACAATGTGGGGTTTTAGACTAAATGAAGCTACGGGAATGATATTGTTAGAGACTTAGGATCTGGGTATCTTTGGATGGCGGCAACCTGGAGATTCTGAATAGACCCAGGCCACGCGACCAGCCCCGGGCGCCATGATGAAGAGAATCGAGCTGCCAGGCTGACGTCCCCATGCGCTTCTCCTGTTCACTGTTGATGGCTTCCTTTAAAAGGAGGAACCCAAGGCCCCCAAAGCACTCCTGGGCTCAAGCGCCTGCCCTCCTCCTCCTCCCGAGTGTCTGCCTGCTCTGTGGCTTGCTTTCCTGAATGAACCTCTGTGCTTTCCTAAACGAATCTTCGTGCCTCCTCTGGGGTGTCCTGAAGTTCCTTTCCATGGCGTGAGTCAAGAGCTGTCAGGGCTGAGTCGAGTCCCTTTCTCCCTTCGGTGGGGTCACTTTGAACCCCATCTGGTGATGGTAGGAGAAGCTGTCCCTTGTCCAGCACTCTCTGAAACCTGACCTTTTCCTGTGCACTTTATGTGGACTTGAGACACACAGTGTCCCCACAGGTCACTTTCACTTCCCCCCTTTTACAGATGAGGAAACTGAGGCAGCGAGGAGGGAAGCACCATATCCAAGGTTCCAAACAGCGATGGGAGGGCAGAGCCACGATCTGCTGCCAGACCCCATGCAGCACTCCCAGCCCTACCCAAGCGCCAAATGGCCAGCGAGGAGTTCAGGCCACCACGCAGGCAAAGCCCTCTGCCAGCCTGTAGGTCTGTCCCTGGGGCACTTCTAACACACAGCACCATGAGGCACTTGGAGGTTCTCCACTTGGCATCTCCGCGTCTGAGCAGCATCCGTACACTTACGACACAGAGGAAGTAGGCAGGGGGTTCTCAGGGTCAGTGGGCACCTCGCCCGGGCTGAGCGTGGTGGCTGGGGGTGGCTTTGGAGTGACAATGATGTCTGGCTGAATCAGAGAGGGTCTGTGGTTGGTCAGCAGAAGTGAGGCTGGGGCAAGACTCACAGAGCCAAGCACGGGGCTCCTTGACAAGTGAGGGACCCATCGTAATTGAAAATGCTGACCGTCCACCCTGGCTTAGCCACGCCACATGCTGCAGTGTAGGCAGTGTCCCCTCCTGAGCGTGGGGCTGTCTGGGAGCTCCAGCTTGGTGCCACTGCCCAGCACCGAGAGAGGGGAGGGGACCGCATGTCACCAGGCTGGGAGAAGATTGACATTAAAAATGGGAAGTGTGATTTCTATGGAGATGTTTTGCTTTTGCATGATCATAAAGTTGAAAAATCATAGGTTGGGCGGGGTGTGGTGGTGCACATTGTGTAATCCCAGCGACTCAGGAGGCTGAGGCAGGAAGATAGCAAGTTCAAGGCCAACCTGGGTAACTTAGCAAGACCCTGTCTCAAAATAAAAAATTAAAAATTAAAAGGGCTGGGGATGTAGAGGTGGTAGAGTGTTCCTGGGCTCAATCCCCAGCACTGCAGGAAAAAGAAAAAGAAGAAATTTAAAAAAATTGTAGGTTGGGACTTCCATAGTGACAGGGCAGGGAAGTGCCTGTACTCACCCGGCACCCTGCTCTGTGCCGGTTTTGTCCCACCAAGCAGCTCCTTCCTCCTGGTGAGGCCAAGACTCCCCTCCCAACTGCTCATGACTCAGCCCAGCAGCAGGAGGGTGAGAGGCCAGCTCACCAGGATGCACTAGATTCACGGGAGTGTGCCGTGCTGGTGTGTGAAGCAGCCGGGCACTATGGCGTCCACGGCACCGTTAAGAAGCACAGTGGCAAGGACATCTCTTCAAGCGATGCAGGGACCAGACCCTGAAGAGGCCGTGTGGTCTTTAGAGTGGGCTTCCCAGCACTTCTTGTCTGTTGGAGAGAGGTCCTTACGTGGGCTTCAGCAGCCAGCAGGGTGGAACGGTCCCCTCTATACCTGGGACACCTGGCTACTCTTGCTCCTGTGCAGGGCCTGGCTCTTGGAGGATGTTGGGTATGTCCTGCGATGATCGGAGCTGCCCACACTCACCTTTGGGTGTTCAAGAGGAAACAGGTAGTCTAAGGAGAGAGGTGAATCGTGGGCCTTCGCTTTCCCGAGCAAGACATGTGACCACGGGCCCAAAGCTCAAGACGGTAAGGGCTCTCTCTGAGGCTAATTACCAGCTAATTATAAAGACCAGCAGCTTCCAGACCCCTCTTCCCCACCCAGGCGTCAGCGGGAGGGAGTCCCTGAGCTCCCCCTCTGAGGCCCTTCATGAAGTTCAGGAAACCACAAATAAAATCAGCAGGTTCCCACCGCCCCAGGTCCCTGGGGTCTCCGGTTGGCCTCAGCTGAGTTCAAGCCCCTTTCCACCTCTTACCAGCAGGATCTTGGACAGCTCCTTCTCTCAGCCTCGATTTCTCCATCTGTAAAATGGAGATAAACCACATTTGCCTCCTGTGTGAGCATGCTAGGTCTGCCGTAAGCAGCACCACTCATGGAGCGACTTCAACAACAAATTTCTGGCTGCACAGTTCTGGAAGCCAGAAGGCTCAGATGGAGGTGTGTGCTGGGCCAGGCTTCCTCCAAGGGCTGCAGGGAAGGGTCTGCTGGGGCCTCTCCCTGAGCTCCTGGCAGCTCCTGGCTTGCAGTAGAGGAGCTCGCGCCTGTACACGGCCTTCCCCTGAGTGCTGTGTGCAAATTCCCCTTTATGTGACACAGTCATATTGGATTAAGGGCCTTTCACCCAGCTGGCAGAAGATAGATGAGACGTGGAGCTAGTCACAGGTAAAGCAGGAGTCATGGCCCCCTGGGACACAGGGACAGCGTGACCTGGACTTGCTGCCACATCTCTGCTCTTGTTTATGGTGCTAGGTGGGCCTCCGGGAGGTGGTGCTGGCCATTGCCCTGTCCAGTGAGCTCTGAGGTAGTGGGGGGACACAGTGGTCTCCTCGCCCTGGGAGACTTGGCTCTGCGGGCCTCCTGCGCCCTCCCAGGAGGCTGTGTGTCCAAAGCACAAAGGATGGATGGAGGTCAACTCAGCTGCTTGGGATGAGTCTGGGTGTTCTGTTGAGGCCTCAACCATCGGCCACTGAGAAGAAAAATGTCCTTGCAAGGTGTACAAGGGAGGGAGGGAGGGAAGGAAGGAAGGGAGGGAGGGAGGGAGGGAGGGAAGGAAGGAAGGGAGGGAGGGAGGGAGGGAGGGAAGGAAGGAAGGGAGGGAGGGAGGGAGGGAGGGAGGAGGGAAGGAAGGAAGGAAGGGAGGGAGGGAGGGAGGGAGGGAAGGAAGGGAGGGAGGGAGGGAGGGAGGGAAGGGAAGGAAGGGAGGGAGGGAGGGAGGTAGGGAGGTAGGGGAAGGAGGGAGGGAAGGAAGGGAGGGAGGGAAGGAAGGGAGGGAGGGAAGGGAGGGAGGAAGGGAGGAAGGAAGACAGGCAGACAGAAAAGATTTTTGTTTAAAATAATCTTCTTGGGCTGGGGCTGTGGCTCAGTGGCAGAGCACTTGCCTAGCATGTGTGAGGCCCTGGGTTCCATCCTCAGTACCATATAAAGATAAATAAATAAAACAAAGGTTTGTGTCCAACTACAACTAATTTTTTTTAAAATAATCTCATTACAGGGGGATTATAAGAGTCATCATCTTGCTTGTGCTGAAGCCATCTTGGGGCACAGTGGCGTCCTCCTGGGGTGAGAGCCTGTCCTGGTAGTGGACACTGACTGAGTTTCCTTTCTATTCACTTCTCTCCCCACCTTCTCCTTCTTTTCTTGCTCCAAAGCACAGGGAGCAGCAGGAAGGTGGTTGGGCTTCCAGGCAGCTCTCAGCCCACCTGCCACGTGGCCTTGGGGGATTCCAGGTGAGGTGACAATATGACATCATGGTGAAGTGGGAGGAGGGTGTCGAGCCAACCAGGGAGAGCGTGTCTGGCACATCCAGAGGATGCTCAAATGTGCTGTGTTCATAGGACACTCGATGGCCCAGGTCCAAGCCTGGCTGTTTCTCACTGCCACTGAGCAGGTCAGGACTGCAGGCTGTAGAGCCACATCCCCGGGGTTGGGACCCTCTCCTGGCTGTGTGAACTCGGGAAACTTGCTTAAACACTCTGGTGTCAGTTTTCTCATCTGTAAAGTGGGGATTGAAAATTGTGCCCACCAGTACAGTGGCGAGGGGGTTGCTGCGGGTTCACGTGCCGCTGGCTCACGACAGTGAGCGCTGGGCTCAGGCCCTGCAGGCTGCTGTCACAAAATGCCACAACCCAGGCGTCGGCCACAGCAGGATTGTGTCTCACAGTCTGGGGACTGGGAGTCCAAGGTCAAGGCCCTGCAGACCTGTTGTCTGGGTGAGGCCTGCATCTGCAGGTGGTGGAAGTGCTGGCTGGCTCCCTGGGGCCTCCTTTATTAGGGCACTGAGCCAGTCACCAGGGCTCCACCCTTGTGCCCCTCACTTCCCAAAGGCCCACCTCCTAGGACTGAGAGCAAGATTTCATCACGGAAAATTCCCTTCCTTCCCCTCCCTTCCTCCCTTCCTTCCTGGTAATAGGGGTAACCCAGAGCCTTGCTCTACCCCTGAGCTACCTCCCCAGCCCCTCGTTTTTCATTTGTTCAGTTGAAGGTCTGCTATTTCCCGTGCATGTGCAAGGCCCTGAGATAAAGTGAGGGGATGAAATGAGAGTAACGAGGGAGAGAGAGAGAGAGAGAGAGAGAGAGAGAGAGAGAGAGAGAAAGAGAGAGAGAGAGCAAGAGCGAACTCACAAGAGCGTGAGAGCGAGCACAGAGGACTTTGCCCGATGGGGGGGCTTCCCAGGCTCACAGGCAGCTCTGGAAGATGGTGGGACCCTCGCATTTGGCTGCAGGTCCTCCCACTCAGCCCCCAGGTCCTGCCTTCCCTCATCCCACCTGAGACATCTCCAGGATGGCGCTCTGGGATCTCCTCCACCTGCACCTGCTTCTCCACCGAGGCCTCTCTGGGGTGGTCCCTGCATCCGGAGGACCCCAGACTCAGCCCAGCTCATTCTTCCAGTAGTTCTTCGCCTGGCCCCAGCCAGGCCCAGTCTTGGTGCGGGAGGGTGTGGAGCAATCCAGCCCTGAGTGTGTGTGAGCTTGTCGCTTCTCGGTCCCCACACCACTTCTGGATCCTTCCTGGGAAAGAAGAGACCGCAGCCTTTGTGGCAGTGACAACTCTCGGTGCACTTTTAGGCGTGATATTTTTATTCTACCATCAGAAAGACGATCTTCTGATCTGGCCGCGGAACTCCACGACCTCTTCACCCTCTGGAAACATTTCTCATGTTAACATTTGCCATTCTCTACGTTGAGCCCCGAGACCTAGACATTCTAGAAGGGGAAGGAAATGGAGGAGAGGTTCCTGAAGAATCTCTAGGCTCCATGGGCAGCCTGGTGTCCCTCGTTTTGTGACGTTTTGCTGTCAACTCCCTCCCCACCCTCTCTCCTCCATGGGCCTTAAGATCTCTGGGCTGCCTGAGTCCCTGGTGCCCATCCAGGAGCAGAGAGAGGTGATCCACACTCCAGACACATGCCGGGAGGAGAAAGGGCAGCGCTCTGCCCTGCTGCACAACAGGAAGGGGCTGGAGGTGAAGAAGAAGCCGAACATGGAGAAGACCTTTCTCAGGAGGTCTGCAAAGCCAGAAGGCCCTGGTCTCAGGAAAAGTGAGGGAAGGGCATTGCAGGTGGAGGGAAGGGCATGTGGGACTGCCCAGAGGTAGGGGAGAGCTCCCCGTTTTCCAGAAGCCAGTGGGAAGGACGTGGAGATGGGAAAGAGGCTCAGCCTGAGGCTAGAGTGGGGGCCAGAGCCAGCAGACCTGGAAAGTCACAGCAGAAGCTTGGACTTGATGGTGCAGAAGCCCCGAGAACAGGGAAGCACATCTGGTAATTGAAAAGAGGAAAAAAGGTAATAATAAAGTGCTCATTCTCAGGCAGCCACGATGAAGGTAATGGATGGTGGCCAGGCAGGCCATATGCACTTGGCTAGCGGGATCCATCACGCTCCGCGCAGCACAAAGCAAGAGCGACAAGCACAATCAAACATTTAAGGCCGAGAGTGGATTTTAATTTTAGGAGTCGTCTAAAACAATATGATAATGATGATAGCCAAGTTGGCCTCGTGAATGCAGAATCCAAATAGGACACAAATTAAAGTCATAAATAATATTTAATTTGCTAGACCAGTGCATTCTCAAAAGTCATATTGATGAAAAAAGTTATTAGAATGAATCAAATGAAGACTCTCGTACGTCTGGAATATTCAGTGGACGGGAGAAACGCTAGCAGAAGAAAAAAAAATCCATAACACGATGTATGAGCTGTAAATTGGATGAGAACATTATGATTTTCAACTTGCATTTATTGAGCAAACCACGGGCTGTACTTCCAGGGCCGTTTAGCTAGATTAGAGCAAATAAGAGGAGACTGGCTCTTAAGAACTTGTGATTAATGACATGCAATTCTTTTAAAGTAGTTTTGTAAATACTCTATCCCGAAGATGTTCTGTGCCCTCGTCTGTTACTGAGCCTCCAGCTACAGGGCTTGAGGGACCTTGTTGCTGTCACTGATGGTTTCTTTTGTGCATGATGCTTTTATGAACTTGGATCTTAAATGCAGCGTGGGTACTGTGTAGGATGCATGCGCGGACCAAGGAGAGGCCAGGGTGTGTGTGTGTGTGTGTGTGTGTGTGTGTGTGCACGCCAGAGAGAGACAGAGAGGCTAATGGTGGAAGACCAGCGATTAATTTGCTGAGTATCAAATATGATTATTTGCGTTTTAGAGCAGCCCACGGAAGCCACGAGGAGCGTGGTTAGATGCAGGCGGCGGGGAGCACCTCTGCCTGCTGAAGGAAAGGGGGCTTGCTGGTTTGAAGGCAAAACAGCCCGAGTGCGATTTCTGGGTGTGCTGGACAGTGGCGTCCTGTGGATAAGGCCAGGCATGGCGGCTCCCCAGGGAGCCCTGCAGTGGGCTTCCCCAGCCCCAGACAAGAAGGCCCCAGAGGTTTTTTGTGGATGGCAGTTATTGCTGTTCCAGTCAAGGAGACGCTGTGTTGTGGAGACAGTTGGTCAAGAATTCAAAACAAGGATGCAGGGCGTCCACGTCCTCCCAAAGATGTCCCTGAGGGGGTCGTGGGGTCCTGAGCCGCCCTCAGTCTCCTCCCCAGAGTGGCCCTTACTTGGCCTGGTGCTTTCAAGGTGGTGCCGCTCTGGCCCTCTCCTGCCACCCGACATTCCGACGGGTCCTCCTCATCCCCCTCCTGGTCCTGAGGCCGTCGGGAGGTGCCTCCACGGGCCCTCTGTAGCTCCCACCCTCGGGCCCCTCTGCTCACCTGCAGGAGGAAGGCACCTCCTGGCAGCTCCCCGACTCCAGCCCAGCTCCCATCCATCTTTCTGGAGGCCGCCCGCCCGCCCACGCCATCTTCCTAAATTGCAAATCCGATCCCATCAGTGTCCTCCTTAAAAACCCTTTTAATGGCTCCCCAGGGCAGTGTTTTTCAACCTTTAAAAAAAAACCCGTGCTGGTTTGATAAATAGTGGTAATAGCTCCTATTTATCAACGGCCACGATGACTACTGGCCCAGCGCCCTACCTGCCAGGGCCTGTGCGGGAGCTCCTCACTGTGGTCCTCGCTGCACGCCCACCTGGCTGCCAGGAGGGAGGGAGGAGGAGCCAGGTGTCTCTGATGTCCTGCCAGAGCCCAGGGCTCAGGGGCCGCCCTGGGCCTGTCTCTGGCTCCCCTTTGAGCCACTGTTTCCCTCTTCCTGCTTTCGGTGCCTTCCCTTGCCCCTTCTAATTCTCGCTCAGCCTGTGGCTCAGGTCGGCCTCCCCTCCCCCAGAGAGCCTTCCTGAATGCTCAGGTGCAGGGTCCCCACCTGAGCGTGCTGCTGCGCCCAGAACCTCTGTCCCGACTCAGTCCGGTCAGCGCATCTGTCCTCTTCCTCCTTGGCTACAGTGTGAGTTCCTGGGGAGAGCAGATTGCACCCATTTATCCATTAATTTGTTCACGTATTCACTCAACAAACGCCGGCTGTGCGCGAGCTTTGTGACCAGCGCGGTGCTCAGCACTGTAGAGGCACGGGGACAAGAATGGACGTGATCGTTCTTGTGGAAATCATGACTGTAACAAGATAGAAGCTGTAACAAAGTGGAAACTTTGGGAAAACCCGAAGACCCCAGGACAAAGTTGATCCTGCATGAGGGCCTTGTCCCCTGCTTTCTGAAATGCACACGTAGAGGCTCCAAACTCAGCTCTAGCACTTCACTTGCTGTGTGCCCTGGGGCAGGTTTCACTGCTTCTCTGAGCTGAAAAACAAGTTTAATGATTCAGACTGCACAGGGCTGAGGCTGGGCTTGAGAACGTGGGAGGCCACGGGCACCTGCCGAGGTTGGCTTTGGGAGGTCACAGGGACCTGTGACCAAGATGGTTTTATTGCTCTTCTAAATTATGAGTGGCATGAGAACGAAAGCATCCAGCTTTTGCAGATCTATTAAAAACAAAGCCTAAGGCTGGGGTCGTGGCTCAGCGGTAGAGCGCGTGCCCGGCACACGGGAGGCCCTGGGTTCGACCCTCCACGCCACGTAAAAAGAGAGAAATAACATAAAGGTCTCGTGTCCAACTACAACTGAAAAATAAATATTAAAAAAAACCATAAAACCAACCCTGGAAACAACCAAGTGATCTTCCAGTAACTGGCTGAGTAGACTCGGTCCATCCCCACAATGGAATATCACCCAGAGGTAAGAAATGAAGGGTCAGGCTGAGGGAGAACACAGAGAAGCTTTGCATGCGCATTTCTGAGGGCCAGAAGGCAGCTTGAAAAGGTGACCACACCTGGGGAGCTCTGGGAAGAGAGGTCAGCGGTGGCCAGGAGCTGGGGAGGCGGGGAAGGATGCAGGGGCAGAGCACAGGGCACATTTAGGGCACTGAAACTAACCTTGGGGACACTGTCATGGTGTTTGACACCTGTCACAACCGTAGAGGGTATGACACACGATGAACCCAGTGGAAACCCAGGAGTTCTGCTATTAACATGCATCACTCTGGGACGTGACGGTCGCACTCGTGCAAGGTGCAACGACACGGGAGTCAGGGAGGGGCCGGGAGGGGGGGTAGCCCGGAAGCCTCTGTTCTTTCCCCCCAATTTTCCTGTAACCTCAAAACTGCTCTAAAAAATAAAGTGTTTTCATAAAATAAGGTGAAATAAAGAGATTTCCTTGGAAGAACACCAACCTCACATAAGGAGAGACCCCGGCCCTCCGTGGACTTTAAGCTGTGATTCTGGAGCCCCAGAGAAAGGGGTCCCGCCGTGGGCTGGGGCCATCGCCCCTCCCGGGCGTTCACAGCTGGAGCCCAGGCCTCTGGAAGCAGCCAGGACAGGCAGGTCATCTGCAGAAACTCACCGCGAGGCCCGCCTACAACTGTAGCGGGAAAGTCACAAGGAACAGGCAGAGGCGAGTTTGAATACTATTAAAAATATTTACCCTGATCATCCAAAACATGGTCATTTCAATATGTGATTTATTTAAGTTATCCCTGAGGTATTTTGCAATCTTTTGTTTGTTCCAGATTTTTTTTTCTGAAAACTGGAGAGTATTTAAGGCACATTTCAGTTCAGCCTGGCCTCTGGGGACAGTGCAGCTTTGGACAGTCAAGGGTGACCAGGGACCCAGGGGCAGAGTTGTGGTAGGAAAGGAGTCACCTGCCCCCAGCTCCTGCCCCTCTTCATCCCTTCCCGTTGGGGGTGGGGAGGCAATTAACATTCATCTTCAGAGCTGAGGTGTCTCCCCACTCCTTGGGGGCAAGGTCTGCGCCCAGGGCTCTGTCTCAGGTGGGCAGAGCAGCTGCCAAAGCAGGTGGAGTTTTTCTCTTTCCCTCCTCTTCCTTTCCTGGGCTGATTGGAGAGAGGATGAAATGTGAGGGAGACTGGGGGCCACTAGCCGCAGAGTCCTAGCCTTACAGTAGGGGCCCCTTCTGAGGGACGTTCTCCACCTCTGCAGAATAACAGGATTCCTCGGCTAGCTGCCCCGGCCCTGCCAGACGCCCAGATCCATCTCTGCTCTCTTTCCAATGAGTCTTCTGTGCCTGAGTCTCCTCTGCACTCACCGCCATTTGCCACTCAGGTAGACCACCCCGACAGAGGGGGGAGGCCAGTTTACTAACTCTGCTCCGTTTGCTCTAGGAGATGGCCCTTTCTGATCTTTCCAACTCTCCTTCTCATTTTCCTCTTTCCCCTGTGCATCATCAAATAATTCCTCCTTGACCTGAACACGGAGGGCTGCTGCACGTGGTGGGGTAGGTTGCTTACTGCACAAGGGCTCTGAGCCAAGGGGTGAGGAGAACCTGCCTCCCAATGAGCATTCAGGAGCTGACGCCTGGACAGGACGTGCTCTCTGGGCTACAGGAGCCTTGGGTCTGGTTCCCACAGAGGTGCTGTAGGAACTGGTAGCCATCTGGGACGCCATCTGCAGACCTTTGCCTGTATACTTCCCCCTGCCCCGGCTGCCTTTCTCCTCCACTTTCCCCTCATTGTTTGAGGTCCTGCTCCAACTCCTGAAGTCCTTCCAGGGCCTGGAGCCCGGCACTGGGGCTTCCGTTGTCGCTCACAGCCAAGCTCAGGCAAGAACTGAGCCGCTCCGTTCCTCCGCCTGGACCTTTGAGCTGCTTGAGTCTGCTCTTCTCCTCTGTGCCTGGCCTGGGCCTTCCTGAAAACAGAAGCTCACCGGCTTGACCATATTAGATGTTTCTAGGGAAGTTGTTGGACAGACAAGAGCTAATAGCATTTACCCAGGGGAATACTTCCTGGGACCCGCTCAGCCCTCAGTACTTAACAGGCACCATCTCGTTTAATGCTCACAATAACACCAAGAGATGGCAGCTATTATTTCTACTCTGGGTAGCGAGAGAGGGGACATGTCACAGGGAGGTCAACCCCCTGTGCTGACCCTGGCTCCTGCTCACCACTTTCCCTGGGCCCTCCCACCTCCTGCCAGGATTTCCCATTTTCCCGTGATGGGTGTGGGGAGCAGCAGCCAGGAGCCTCCACAATACAGCAGCAGCTCTCGGACCCAGGGACACCGAGGCCGGGCACTATTCTAGCCTTGCGCCTTCTGCAGATCACCGACTGACTGCGTGACCATCTCCGTCGCTGATACTCTGCACACATCGCAAAGCAGACGTTTTCCTCTGCCTTCTTCTGGTGCCAAGCTGAGGCCCAGGGTGCTCAGGGCTGGTGAGTGGAGGGCCTGGGCTTCGGGGGTGGCGGGCTCCGTGCCTGCTTCTCAAAGGCACTTCCTCCAGGACAGGAGTCTGGGAGGCCCCGCCTTCCAGACCTAGGCTGGTCCCCTGGGGAGGTGTGCAGCCTTCCAGCTTTGGTTCAAACCCCAGCTCTGCACTTTGCTGTCGGGAGCCTGCTGGGTTTGTAGGAGGAGGTCGCAGCGGCAGGACAGGTTGCTGAGCTGTGTCTGTGCCTCAGTTTCCTTGGCGTCTAGATAGGAGCAGCATTAGCACCAGCTGCTGCGGTTGTTATGGAGATGGAACGAGGCGTAGGCGTGCTTGGCAGGCACCCAAGTGCTCGTGCGTCCTTGGGATCCCAGCGCTGCTGCAGAAGCAGGTAGACAGGACGGAGCTGGGCTCTGAGGACAGACCGCGACACGGCCTCTCAGCCTCAGTTTACACAAAGCAGGAGACCTCCCTGGAGTTCATGCCATCATTTGACAGATGCATGGGCTCTACAAACACTGCAGACCTGGAAGGAAGGACATTTTTCTGTAAACTCCATTTTCCGTGCAGAGGTCTGGGGCCTTGGCCTTTGAAACATCCCTCCTCTAAGGACGCAGGGAGTCCCTGGCCCGAGGGAGCTGGGCTGCAGCATGGAGGGCCTCTGCTGTATGGGAGTCCAGCCTTGGGGGCCTGCCAGCCTTAGAGGTGTTTGCCTGCTGGGACCCAGGGCTGGTGTCCTGCTGGCTAAGTTGGTGCATCCAGTGCCACAGGGTACTATCAGACCCCCGTGTGTCCCAGTCCTTAGGGCAGATGGGAGCCAGGCACGGAACTCTGTTCAGGAGAGGCCAGGCTTACTTGGATTCACATGTGCTGTCTGCCCTTCTTGCCATGGAAAGAGCTTAGAGGGAAACACATTTCTAAATAAATAATAAATATGGGCAGGAAAATAACACAGAGTGCCTGCCTTGTTCAGGACTTGACAGGCCTGCATGCCTGGCCCTGGGCGCTCTGTCTCTCCCAATTACAGCCTCTGCCTTCCATGTGTTGCCATAGGAGCGCTAAGTCGACTCACCAGCAGGAGCTCTTGCTGGAAAGTTCTCAGCACCTACCTCTCAGAACCCCCCAGTTCTGCTGTGTGCTCCAGGGACAAGCACCTGCAGAAGCCCTGGGCCTTCCTAGGGAACTCCCAGCCACAGGCCCAGGGGACCACAGGGAGGGCTTTGGTGATCCAGGCCCTGCTTCTCCCACTGGCCCAGGCTGGTCGACGAAGCTTGCTAAGCCTCAATCTCTTCCCCTCTAAAGTGGGAACAGTGAGGGAACTGGCCTTGGGCACTATTGGGCAGAGCTAGCTGGACACCCCTGCTCACAGCAGCATTGCTCACCATAGGTGAAAGGTGGAAGCAACCCACATCCATCAATGGGTGATTGGATGAGCGCTGCGTGGTCTGTCCACACAATGGGACATTAATCAGCCTCAGAAAGGAGGACACCGACACCTGTGGCAACCTGGGTGAACCTCAGGGGCATTTTGCTAAGAACACTCCAGAGCTCCAGTGATGTGGGGTTCCTGGAGCAGAGAGCAGGACCACGCTCCAGCAACTAGGAGAGGGCTGGAGACCTAGTGTCCAGTGGGGACAGTTTCAGCTTTGCAAGATGAAAGAGTTCTGGAGATGGATGGGGTGACGGTTCAACAGCATGCATGTACTTAGTGTCAACGAGCTGTACGCTCAAAGTGGGTGAAGCGGCGAGTTTTGTGTTAAGCGTTGTTTACAGCAGTTGGGAAGTGTTACCGGTTATGAGTGTTAACCAGGTCACTGGTATCACAGAAGCAGGAAGCAGGGCTGGGGGTGAAAGAAGAGGGCAGAGAGTTGCTGGAACCCCGAAGACAAGGGGGGTCTGTGGAACACAGACGCAGCCCTCTGAGGAGTGACGCCGTTGCTGCTGTCTCTGGGATGATGGCAGTTGACAGTCCTGGTTTGCTTGGGACTTAACAGTACTTAAGCTTGGTTTCCAAGCATGGAGCGCAAAGAAGCTGGTTTGGTAAGTGTTGAAGAATGTGCTCCAGCTGCTGCTGCAGAGGGAACCATTTTTGCCGGGTGAGGAACAGGGAGCCTGGAGCAAGTCCCTGCGGGAGCCCAGCAGGGAGCCCCAGAGGCTGCAGGTGGATCAGAGCAGGGGCAGAGGGTGCAGTGGAGCCAGAACCCAGGGCTTGGTGTCTGTCTGTCCCCACTGGCTTTGCTAACATCAGCCTGTTATTTGCTAAATACTACATCACATATCACATTTTTTGATGCTGTTCCCCAAGACACTCCACTTGGACTTCCTGCTCCCTGAAGGAGGTAGGCTGGGATTACACCTAAGTCATTTTTTTAGCCCAGTAACACACACATGACTTCACCAGTCACGTGCTTGGCACCATGGTGGGTGCTGCTGCTCAGTTTCACTGGGTGGTTGACTGTCCAGTGAAGGAACCGTGAACACGTGGTGGCCAGCATGTCGCTTTATTTCCGGCACAAGGGCATCTTCAGTGCACCTGGCGCCTATTCAGGAGCTTCTCCCAGGAATCGGTGCGAGTGGCTGAAGACAGTTGCTGCGTTGCGTTTTCTTCCTCCTGAGCTCGGTGTCTTCTCACCCTTGCAGTCCTAGCACAGGCCCGTGGTGAGAATTAATCTCAGGGAAGGTGAGAGAACGCGAGACAAGCTGCTCTGAGTTCTGCATAAAAACAAAATCTGGGGATGAGTGATGTCGGCGGCACATCATTTCCATCTGACTCGCAGAGGTTTTTCTTTTTGTCGAGTGTAATGCAGGAGATCTACGGGCCTGGTCCTGGAGAGGGTGCTAGGCTCCCAGGGGGTTTGCTCTGAGCGGGGGCGAGCGGGGGAGGGAGGAGGGAGCCCGAGAGCAGGCAGCCAGGAGGAAGGAGAGGCAGCGTGGAGTATAAAAATGACAGATGCCCCCGTGTAAAAGGTGACAATTTGCCTACACAGTGAAATGGTTCTGTCAAGACATCAGGGTATTTGGGGACTTGCATTCAGAAAGCAGGATTCTGAAAATGCCGGCAGCCGGGACTCCTCCGGTCGACTGGGCTCCAGAAGTGATGTTTTGTAATTTTGCCTTATGATCTGTGCGGGTTTATCATGGCGCTAATCGGCCCGAGCTGACGGGAGCTCAGTCATTCCCACTTAGATGCCAGCTTTTAAGTAATAACGCGCGCTCTGCAGGCCCCTGGGCCGTGGGCCGTACGCCGTGCGTCCCGGCAGTGGCCCCTCCGCGGTTCCTGGAGGGGGAGCCCCGCTCTCGCCCGGCCCCATGCAGCCCCCTTAGGCTGCCCAGGACCCTCCTGACCCTCTCGGCCTGCTGGTCCCCAACCTAAAGAAGTGACCGCTTCCCCATCGGGCTCGGCACCTGTCATCGGAGATGGTGAGGGCTGCGCGAGCCAGTGCCCCCAGTGGGTTGGGACCCAGTCCTGCTCCTCTGAGTCGCCACTCTTAATGGGAAAATTTAAAACCAGTGTTTATGATAATGCCCTTGTTCCCATGGACACCAGTGAACTGCACAGCCAAGATTAATGGAGAACCATCGAGACCGGTCCTAAAAGATGGTCCCTCTTGCGGATTACGGTCTGTCACGCGGCATCCATTAGCGGCGGAGCGCAGGGTCCTCATCATGTTGGTATCATTGGGACCAGCACACGCCACTGCAAGATGGCATTTCCACCGCACATCAACAGATCATTTCACCACTGCTGAAGGCATCGTAAATTGGACTTATAGCTCAGCTGCTGGCATAAATAAGTCCCTTTGATAGTTAGTGGAAGACGTTATGACACTCCAGGGTACAGGAGGGGACATTGGCACTGTCATTTTTTTTCTCCAGCCCTGGCACCCTGGTGCCTGTGATCTTTCTGAAGATTCAGGGCACGCGCTCTTCATTACGGCTTGGGCACCAGGGACTTGTTTTTTTTGCAAGATTAATGAGCGCCACGGAAATTCTCCAGCGCATCTCGATAATTAAGTCTTTGTTTATCAAAAAACAAGTTATATTAGGAGCAGAAAATTCGCAGTAATTATTCATAATTCTAACAATTCAAGTATAGCTACCTCATTTGCCTGGGTAATTCTGCTTTTTAATTTCTTGCATACATTTGCATATTAATTTTGCCCGTCGGCTGCAGCAGGCTTGACAGTTTGCTACCATGTGATGGTTTTCACAGGGGTGCGACGCAGTTGGGTGGCATTTCGACTGGGTGCAATGATAAATTATGAATTTTCTAATTTGCTGCATAATGAAGTAACCCCTTCCAACCCAATTAAAAAGAATCACCAGGATATGTTTTTTTTTGTAAATATATATTTTCCAGGTATTTCATCTTTTTCTTTTCCTTGCTGTTTATAAACAAGGCATATATATTCCTCCTTTTTGAAAAAAACAAAACAAAACAAAACAAAAAACCCAGTACTTGTATTTGAAACCTTCTGGGTAATGGTATCTCTTGGTGCTTCAAAGAAGATTCAGGACTTGGGCTTCTCTCAGTGACATCAGGCCTTGGGTTAGCCAGTCCTTGGCCTTCCCTGCCTTAAGTGTCCAGTCCCCTGGTCAAGGCTCTGATGGTTTGGGTGGAGTGGGGTGGTAGCAGGTGCACTTGTCCAAAGGGAAAACGGTTGAGTTTAGATTCTTTCCATTCAAGTTTCTCCTTCCACAAATGAACCACCAAAGCTCTTCAAGCTTCTAATTGAAAAACAAACAATAATAACAGTGAAAACACAGACCGTACTGAAGCCTACCCACGCAGCATCCTGGTAGGGAGGCCAAGCGGAGGTGCGGTGTGCAGGGGCGTGTGTGGCTGGTGTCCCTGCCTGTGGGGTGGAGGTGGGAGCAGGCAGGGGCAGCAGGGGCAGTCAGGCTGGTGAGGCTGGTGGTTTCCTCCTCCTTCCCTGCCTGCCGAGCTGAGAGGACATCCAGGCAGCAGCAGACTGTGTGCCTTCCCGTCTCCCAGGTGGTTCTGACCGAACTCAGATGACATCTTCTAATGGGGCAGAAACATCAAAAATTAAAACAAAAAAGCTTGGTGCAATCTCATTGCAATTCTGATATAAAACAGTTCCTATAAGTAGTGGGGTTTGCATACAATGCAGCTTTGTTGAGAACACAGATGGCCTTGAGCCGGGAAGAGGAAACCTCTCCCTTGCTGCTGCCAGGCTCGCCTCCTCTGGTCTCTCCATACTACACACGCTGAGCAGGCACACGGATTACAGCTTGAGGGCCCTGAGCCAGCTGCTGCTGTCCAGCACCCAGGTCTGCCTTGGACACAGGCTCCATCCTCAACCACGGGGCTGACCTAAAGTGAAGGATGGGATTTGGACACCAGTTACATCTCGTGCCAGCTGCAGGTTCGTGGACCTCTGGATGAGGAGGAAGCTCCAAGCCCAGTGTCCAGCTTCTGCTGGGCTCCTTTGCACAGTGTTCCCATGAAGGAGGGTCCGGGAATCTCTTCAGGGATGGGGGAGTCACTGTTTCCCTGTTCCCCTGCTTTGCCTTTAGCTAGTCCTGCTTGTTAGAAAAGATGTGCGAGCCAGCTCCTTACCGCTTCCCCCGCTGGTCCTGGCTTTGTCCTCGGGGCCACACGGAGCACACCAACCTTTTCCTCCTCATTCAACCCTGTGCTTCGTCTCTGGCTTTCTGGGGTTTGAAGTGCGAGCCTCATCTTTGAGCCCGGCTGTGCAGCCCTCGGGTCACACATGGCTTCTACTTTTCTGAATTACTCCTGTGTGGGGCGCAGGACTAATTTCACTGCAGGCGCTAAGGCGACAGTCGCTGGCTGTTATTTAAACACTTTATAAATGCACTGCGGAAGTCAGTCCAGAGGATTCAATGGGACAGTGGTAGAACCAGGAGCCAGACTCACAGAGTGGGGCCGGGGCAAGTGTCCCCATTCTTAAAGGCCCCGGAAGCACAGTGTGCCTGGAGTGACTGGAGCTCCTCTTGCTTTCTGGAGATTTTCAGTGTGTATGTGGTAGGAACATGTGCTCATGCAGACGCCGTCCTCCTGCCTCTTGATTTGTAGAGTTAAACATCAGGCTGGCCACTTGCCACACGGTCTTCACTGATTTCGTCCTTTACCATGCACAAGGTGGCGTTTTAATGGTTTGGTCCGTGCGTAGTCACAGGCTGCAGTGCTGGGAGCATGGGTCAGTCCCTGCTCTCCTCCTAAGGAGCATCCTTGGGCTACTCAAAACAGAGGCTAGAAAGTGGATTCCAGAACTGTGTGCCCTGGGTCCCTGGGGTTCATGAAGGTGCCCTGGGAGCAGAAGTTTCCTGCTGGCATCGGGAGAAGATGAAGAGATGATAAGGAGAGGTGTGTGCGGTGTGCCAGGTGGTGTCCTGAGTGCTTTCTGTGTCTCCACTGACTTGAGAGGTGGACACTTGCTATCTCCCTACCACGGGGAGGGGGACAGAGGAGGGGCTGCCGATTAAACATAGGAGGCCCAGGCAAAGCTGAATCTCATGTAAATAACAAGTTTTACTTATTTATTTACTTACTTTTTGGTACTGGGGATTGAACTCAGGGGCACTCAGCCACTGAGCCACATCCCCGGTCCTGTTTTGTATTTTATTTAGAGACAGGGTCTCACTGAGTTGCTTAGTTCCTCACTTTTGCTGAGGCTGGAAAAAGTTTTATTTGATTATTTTTTAGTATAAGTATATTCTGAAAGTAGGGTGCAATTTTATTTAGTCATTTATTCTTACATGTGAAAATTCAGTTTTCCCAGCACCGGTCTTTAAAGAGACTGTCCTTTCCCCACTGGGTCTTCATGGGGCTCTTGTCAAAAACTAATTGGAAGTGTTGTTTGGGTTACTTTCTGGGCTTTCTATTCTGTTCCCCTGGTCAATGTGTCTGTTTTGATGTCAGTACCATATTGTTCTGATGACTATGGCTTTGTAATGTAATTATATTATTTTAACTTTTCAGTTCTGGGTATTGAACCCAGGGTCTTGCGCATGATAGGCAAGCACTTTGCCACCAAACAGCATCCCTAATTTAATATTAGGAAGTGTGATGCTTCCAATTTGTTTTCTTTCTCTCTTTTTCTGAATTGGCTACTGGGGGTCTTTTGTAGATCCATACAAATTTTGGAATTTTTTTTTTTTTTGAGTACTGGTGATTGAGCCCAGCTTAACCACTGAACCATATTCCTAGCCTTTTTAATATTTTATTTTGAGAGAGGGTCTTGCTAAGTTGCTTAGGGCCTTGCTAAGTTGCTGAGACTGACTTTGAACTTATGATCCTCCTGCCTCAGCCTCCTGAGTCTCTGGGATTACAGGTATGCACCATGGTGCCCCGCAGAATTTTTTTTATTTCTGTGAAGAATTCCACTGAAGTTTAGGGGTTGTGTTGAATCTGCATTTTCCTTGGACATTTTAGCATATTAATTCATCCACTCTGTGAATATGGGATATTTGTTTCATTTCTTTGTGTCTTTTTCCGATTTGCCCAGTTTCCTTTGCATCTTTTTCAAGTTTTGCAGTTTTCTTGTATATAGATCTTTTACCACTTTCATTAAATTTTTTCTTAAACATAATTTTAAAAATATATTCTTAGTTGTCAATGGACTTTATTTTTTTAATTTATTTATATGCAGTGTTGAGAATTAAACCCAGTGCCTCACACATGCTAGGCAAGTGTTCTAATGCTGAGCCCAGCCCCAGCCCCTAAATATGTCTTTTTTTTTAGTGCTGTTGTAAATGAGATTGTTTTCTAGATTTCTCTTTTGGATAGGGCATTCTCATGCAACTGATTACAGAAATGCAACTGATTTTTATGTGTTTATTTTGTATCCTGCAACTTTACTAATTTCATGTATCAGTTCTAAAGGGTTTATTTGTGTGTGTATGTGTGTGTGTGTGTGTGTAGTCTTCCAGGGTTTTATACATTATATTGTATAATATTGCAAAATATTGTATCATAATCTGCAAATAGAAATCTTTTTGCTTCTTTGCTGTTTATATGACTTATACCATTTGCAAAAATTAGCTCAAAGTGGATGAAAGTTGTAAATGTAAGACTTGAACCCAAGAAATTCCTTCAAGGAAGCAGCATCGGGGGAAAGTTCACGGCATTAGTGTCAATGATTTTTTTGTTTTTGTTTTTGACTATCACATTAAAAGCTCAGGCTAAGAAGCAAAAAACCCAGTAAATGGGACTATTTACTAAAACCCCCGGTACAGCAAAGGAAACAATCAATTGACTGGAAGAAAATATTGGCAAAGTATGCATCACATAAAAGTAATATCCAAAATATATAAAGAACTCACAAATTTAATAGCAGAAAAATGAAAAAAAGGCAGTTTATAAAACAGGCAAATTCCCTGCATGGATATTTTTCCAAAGAGGACATACAGGTGGCCAATGGTATATGAAAAGTCGCTCACTATCACTCGTCTTCAGGGAAACGTACGTCAAAATGACTCTGAGATGCCACTTCACACCTGGTAGGGTGGGTACTTTCAAAAAGATAAGCAATCACACAAGGAGTAGAGGAAGAAAGGGCTCTGTGGGTGGGGGAGCAGATTGGTGCAGCCGCTGTGGGCAACAGTGTGGCGTTTCCTAAAGAAACAAGCAACAGAACTCGCCTCTGACCCAACAGTCCGTCTTTGTGCCCGAGGCAGTGATGCGTGGCCTGGTCAGGACGTCTACACTCTCACGCCCGTTGCATCCTGACCAGAGTCCAGATGTGGAAATGCCTGCTGTGCACCAATGGACGAGCCGGTGGGGAAGAGGTGATACCTGTGCACGGATACCACGGAAGGTTGTTGAGCATTAAAAAGGAAGGAGATCTGCCGTTTGTGAGAACCTGGATGATGAGCCTGGAAGATGTTAGGCTGCACTGAACGAGGCAGAGGCGTTTAACTTGGCTCATCGTCACTGAGAGCGCAAATCCATTGGGACTAAGGATCTGAAGAAAGATGGACTTTAAGGAGCAACAAAAAAGGGAAATTCAAGAATCTAAGAAACACGTTTGCAGGAGTCACGCGAGACATGCAGAGGTGACCTGTATCAACACCACCCCACCCTCGAGACGGGTCTGGAGGGGAGCTGGTGCGGCCATAGAAGGATGTGTGACTAGAACAGGGAGGACCAGGGCCGAGGGTGCTTGCAGCATGACACCCTCCAGGGAGTGGGTGAGTGGACTTCCAGGAGGAATAGCTTCTGACATTGGGAAATAATCTACAGTAATAAAAGTTATTTTAAACTTCTGAATTACTTTATTTCTACCATGGCTGACCATAGATGTTGAAAATCATGGAGTACAGAATCTCACATTAGAGGGGACTACTGTATAATTAAAAATTGTGTGGCGTTCCAGATAAAAGCTGTGGAAACCAGAGAAAACCATCTGCATTATCACAACAGATCCGTACACAGCCTTTACTAGATGTCAGGCCTACGTTCATGAAGTCATTTGATCCTCAGTGAAGGTTCATGAGGTCGGTGCCCTGTTTTTTTCTTCATTTTACAACGAGGAGACCAAGGCATGGAGAGGTTAAGTGACTTCCTAAGGTCACCCAACTCATAAATGTCACAGCCAGGATTTGAACCTGGAAAGTTGTATCCAGAGCTTCCCCCCCCCTCTCTTTTTAAATCACCAGAGAGAGTATATGTTGCTGAAAGTATGGAGTAAAAAGAAATCACGAACACACAATTTAGAAAGGTGATCACTTCAGGGGGAAAGAGGATTTGAGGGACGATGGCCCCGGAGGCTGGCCTCTGACGCCTCTGCAAGGCTGTGCTTCCTAAACAGTCATGGGGCATGGCTGGTGACATTTTGCCATCTCTACCTCTGGGTGCATCTTAAATATTTCAGAGAAAATCCACTGCATGCATGTGAAAGCCGACTGTTGGGTCTAAGTCTAGACCACTGCAGACCTCTTTCAGAGCATGTGAATGAAATGTAGCGAGTCTGAGATGTGGAAGCAACACACTTGCTAAAAATCCACAGGGAATGTTTGTCAGTGCTGGTGTGTGATCTTCCTCCACTCATTGTATTTGGAAATCCATGGTCTTGATTGAGAAGGGAAGCTGCAAGCCAAGGACCTTGGGTCAATTAGGAGTTCTAAGCAATAGAAGCCAGACCATTGCATTAAAAAAAATGAGGTCTTGGGCTGGGGATGTGGCTCAAGTGGTAGCATGCTCGCCTTGCATGCGCAGGGTGCTGGGTTTGATCCTCAGCACCACATAAAAATAAAATAAAGATGTTGTGTCCACCAAAAACTAAAATATGAAAAAAAATGAGGTCTTAGTTTTTTCTTTTAACAAGACATTGGAGAAGGACATAATTGGCAGCATGCTTTCACTGGGGTTAGAATGTTAACATTTTGTCCCCACCTCATGTTGCCAAGGTGGCTGCTGATCTCGAACCACTCTCTCCATGTTCTGAGGGGCAAGAGCTAGGAATTGACGGTACTTCTTAAGCCAAGGCAGCTTCCTTGAAAGCACTTTCCAGAAAATCCCATTTGACACTTTTCACCTACGGGTCATGAGCCACCCCAACTGCAAGGGAAAATCGGAAAGTATTTTTTTTCTTTAAGTTGGCAAATTGCCACCTGCCAAAATATAATGGTTTTTATTTGTGAGGAAGAAAAGAAAAAAAAACCAAGATTTTGAATGTTTATTAGCAGCCTCTGCCACAGACCTCCATGACCTTTCTTGTCTCTTTTTCCAGAGATGCAGAAGAAAATAGCAAATTGAACCGCACTTTTGTTTCTTACTAATTGTTATCGTAAGAGGTCCTTTCACTCCCCGCCCGAGGCAGTTCATGTTGGAATGTCCAGAAAAAAGAAAAAAAAATCTAGAAAATCAGGAGTCCTAACTCACAGCAGAAAAAGGGGCTTTCCTAAAGAGTGGCACAGGGAGGACTTTGTGTCTTTCCCACTCGCTGTCGTTTTGAGTTGTGAGAAGTGACTTTCAGTTTTTAAAATGCTAGAAGGTTTTCAATCAAGCCGTTTTAAGAGAGACCCATTCAGGAGAAGTTAATTTCCATTCTGCTTTGTCTATTCTGGGGCCTTTGCTTTCTCATTTACTAGTTTATTTATTTATTCTAGGGTTCCATTCAGTAGCCAGGCAGCTGGGTTATGGAAATGCCAATTATGAATTCCCCAAGGATCTGAGCACTGAATTTTCCATAAAAGTGTTTGATTTTTCTTTTCTTTTTTTTTGTCATCAAGCTCACTAAGTTTTAAGCAAACTTGAGACAGAGAACTCAATAATACCTCGTGCCACGATGTGTCGTGGAAGTCAGAAGGAAATTTTTTTTTCTCCATAAGACACTATAATTTACTATGGAGCCAACCTAGATGCCCTTCAGTGGATGAATGGATTAAAAAAAATGTGGCATATATACACAATGGGATTTTTACTCAGCAATAAAAGAGAATAAAGTCATGGCATTTGCAGGTAAATGGATGGTGTTGGAGAAGATAATGCTAAATGAAGTTAGCCAATCCCAAAAAACCAAATGCCAAATGTTTTCTCTGATATCAGGAGGCTGACTCACAGTGGAGTAGGGAGGGGGAACATGGGAGGAATTGACAAACTCTAGATAGGGCAGAGGGGTGGGAGGGGAAGGGAGGGGGCAGGGGGTTAGAAATGATGGTGGAATGTGATGGACATCATTATCCAAAGTACATGTGTGAAGACACAAATTGATGTCAACATACTTTATATACAAACAGAGATATGAAAAACTGTTGTGTATATGTGTAATAAGAATTGTAATGCAAAAAAACAAGTACATGTATAAAGACACGAATTGGCGTGAACGTACTTTATACAAAGATATGAAAAATTGTGCTCTATGAGTGTGATAAGAATTATAATACATTCCACTGTTGTGTATTTAAAAAAATAAAATCAATAAAAAAAGAAAAAAAAGAAACTATAATTTAGAATCAAGTTACATAGTAAAAGAGGCAAGGGAAGATTTGTCCACAATGACTCCCTATGAAATTCCTTTCTTTTTTTATTTTTTTTGGTATTGGTGATTGAACGCAGGGGTGCTTAGTCACTGAGCCACATCCCCAGACCTTTAATTTTTTATTTTGAGACAGGGTCTCACTAAGTTGCTTAGGGACTTGCTTATTTGCTGAAGCTGGACTTCACCTTGCGATCCTCCTGCCTCAGCCTCCTGAGTCTCTGGTATTACATGTATATGCCATTGCGCCTGCCCAGCTCAACTAAGCTTTGAAAAGCACTTCACAGCTCACAGAGAACACGCCTGTCCGTGGTCTCATTTTTCCAGGCTGTTCCAGAGGTGACCACAGCTCCCAAGTGAGGGGCCATTGTGCCTATGGCAGTGTCCCTTTGAGATTTATTTCTGCTCTTCCTGATGATGCACCCCCCACCCCCCTGATAGACCTAACTGTTTGATTAGATCCCTGGTCACTTGTTCATCAGGAGGCTTGGAGGAGCTTCCTTGGCACAGTAGCTTCAACTCCCCTTTATAAACTCTCCTCAGCAAACAGTTACAGAGCACGAGGCTTATCCGTTCAATACTGAGAGCTTAGCCCCCGGTAAGCATTGCGCTTAGTACTTCAGATACTTGGTCCTGTTTGGCTAAAACCCCCTGTGAAGTAGTATATTGTCTGAATTTGATAGCTGGGGAGACGGAGGACCAGAGAGGTAGGCAGGTGACAAGCTCCTCACCCCTGCTCTTTGCTAGCTCCTGGTTTGTGGAGAGTGGTGTCAGTGACAACAGGTATAGGGGGCTGCTATGTCCCTCTGTTTCACTTCAGGGTCCATTGAGCTGCCACCGGGTCCTGTTCTCCACTGTCAACTCCAGCAGGGTGGCTTGAGGTGTGTTCCTCTACACGCCCCCGTAGGACTAGACCCCAGGTTGACCTAGAATCCCTGCCAGTAGTACTTTAGTTTAGGTGGCTGTCAATTAAATGTTGTGTCTCGAGTATAAAATAATTGCTGTGGAGGTGACAGTGGCCAGAAGCATGGGTGGTTGGGGAAAAAAATTCAGATAAAGTCCTAAATGTTGTGCAGCCCACTTAAAGGGGGTGGGGGGCGTGGGGGGTTTGTCTGTGTTGGTGATGGCTCTGATTTCATTTTGACATCAGGAATTCTAAGTAAAGAGAAATTCGAGAGGAAGTGCTGGGAATGCAGTGGAATGATGATGTTTTATGAGTATTGACTTTGTTCAGCTCAACCTATTTGTGAATATTTGTGAATAATGCATATTTGTGAGTAATGATAGCTCGCATGAATGGCAAGATGTTTGGGGTGGTTACTGTAATTCTAGAATCACCGAAGGACACTATAGCACTATTTAATGGCCAAAAATAATCATAAAATGGGGGGAAAATCATAAAATGGTTAGCTTTAACAGCTAACCAATATTAATAAGTCAAAGTGAATTAATCCCTTGCTTTAAATGGGTGATATTTTAACTCTATCAGATGTGAAAAGCCACAGATGTTGAGTTTCATTAATATGGAATTAGTTGTGCCATGGCATACTTATTTAAAATACTTGTTTTGGGTGCTATAAATTAACAAATGTAAAGAAAGAAATTAGTCTTGAGAGGCGGACCACATTGTGGGCAGTTTTCTTGGTTTGGTGATAAATAGGCCATTTTCTTCATATTAAGAGATTTCTCTGTTCTTCTTTTGTTTGAAGAAGATTAACCAAATTGATTTTGTATTTAGTTATTGACTCAGGTTGGAGAGGGTGCGAGGTGGGCTTGCCGGATGTGAATGTCCTCCGCCTTTCAGGCGAATCCTGCCAGCGAGGAGACTCAGTGAGCACGTGACGTCTCACTGTGGGAATGTTCTCTGCCTGGCAGGAAACAGGGGCAGGGACCCTGGAGAAGCAGAAGCCACTCCATCCTGCACTGTGATTTTACAAATAAGGACCTGCCGACGCCACCGGCTCATTAGCCAGAGAGCCCAGCGGCAGGCCCTGTGTGTCTCTCTGCTGCTTTTCAAAGCAAGACCCCTGTCCTTGATGTGACCTGCAAGGCACTGAGGTTCTAGCTGTAGCCAGCTTTGCAGGCTGCACCGTGCTGGGCATCGACCCCTTCTGGGTACTCCAGCGTTGGCCTTGTTCCAACTCTGGGGCCATATGATGTCCCCTTTCCCACAGGGCCTCTGCACACGCAGGGCCCCCACCCCCCAACTTAGCACGGAGGCCTTCAGATCTTGGCCTCACCTTCCCTGACTCCTGAGTAGGTCACATCCTCCTCTTTTGCCTCTTTGGGGTCTGGTATGCCATCGTCCCCACGTTACCCAGCATTGCTGCTCACTGTCCGTCACCCAAGGTAAGGACGTGGCCAGGCCTGATTCCAATGGGGTGGGGAAGTCATATGGCGATGAGTCAGCATGAGTCATCCCCCTACGGGGACAGGGAGACTAGCAATTCAATCTGCCATGAGCAGGGGTGCACTTGGGGTGCACTCCACTGACAGCTCTGTTCAGGGGGATTTTGCGCTCTGTAGAGGGGGGTTCAGGGGAGAGCCAGGATGGCCACCATGACGGAATATGGTGTAAGGAGGAGCTCAGGGGTGACGTGACTGGTATGGCGCCATATTGAAAATACGCAGGGTGGGGCTGGGGTCCACATGGATGCTGTGGGTGCACATCCAGATGGGTTGCTAACAGCTCCCAGCTGCTGTGAGTGTTGGCTACTAACAGCTCCCAGCTGTCCCCCTCTCTGGAGACTTGGCCTCTGGATGCCCTGTGGACCAGTGATGGCAAATAGCTGGTGACTGACTGGTTGAGGGGTAGCCGGGGCTTCTAGGAGGGGTGACTCCACAGGTGTGTGTATGCCTCGAGGCCCACCATGAGCAGAGGGTCAGAGCGAGGCCTCTTCCCTCCCCGTCCTGAGCCCTCTCTCCATCACAGAGCTTTCCTGGGGAGCTCTCTGTCCCAGTGGATTGTGTGGCCTAAGCTGATGCCTACATGGACTCTCCTTAAAGGAAACCTGACCTAAGGTAGAGCCCTTGAAAGGAAGGCAGTCTTCGACTGTCCTCGTCCGTTCTAGAAGCCTTCACTGAGAAGCCAGTGGTTCACCCAGGGTTCCATGCTGGGCAGGTGTTTGGTAGGTGGGGTCCAGGCAAGGAGAAGCTTTCCAAAAACAAGAAGCACCATAGGCAGGGATGCCCACCCCGCCTCCTTAGCAGTCGCAGAGCACCGCCCCTCGCCACGGCTTCTGGAAGTGGAACTTGTCTTAGAGTTGGAAAGCTGTGCCTGGGTGGTCAGTGGCAATGACAATCAAGGAAATATGCTGAGAATGGCCCAGATATAATAAAGGTTTCAGCATATTGGGGCATGGAAGGGTGTCCCAGACTCAGTCCTGCAAGATTCTCTGAGACTCTCAAAGGGCTAAGCCCAGGACCTGACTCTTATGTCCACGGGGCACATTTCAGCCAGATCTTGGTGCTTCTCTTTCTGTCAGTCAAGTAGCAGTGTTAGGGCCAGTAATTTTTTTTTTTTGTTTTTGTATCAGTGATTGAACCCACAGGTGGTTAAACACTGAGCCTACTTCCAGCCCTTTTTAGTTTTTAATTTGGAGACAGGGTCTTGCTAAGTTGCTGAGGGCCTCACTAAGTTGCTGAGGCTGTCTTTGAACTTGTGGTCCTCTTGCCCTGGCCTCCTGAGCTGCTGGAATTACAGGTGTGCCCCACTGTGCTCAGCTTGGGGCTAGTGTTTAATAGTGACTCAGGCAGGGTCTTGGCTGTGGGAGGTGACTGCGGCCCCCAAGCCACGGGGAAAATAGACCCATGATCTTAGGCAATCAGGGGGAGGAAGTCTAGTGTCACTTTCTCTCTCAGCCTCAGAGGGTGTGGCCTGTAGGGCATTGCTGGAGCATATTGCACAAACCCTTCCCTGTCCCCACCCTCTCCCATGTGCTGCAGGTCTGGGGGAGCTGCAGGAAGCTGGGCAGCCAGTGTCCAGGCTGAGGAAACCTGAGCTATTGATGCAGCAAGCAAACAGTACTGGGTTTTCATGTTAATTTAGATAATAGGGAAAATATCAGTTTCAAAGTTTAACAGAATGAGGACTTTGCTGGAGTGTCTTCAGGGGGATTATTTGCCCCCGTGGTCCCTGCTGGGCCGGTTGCCCACCTGCTCCCTGGGTCATTTGTTCAGCCATGCCATTCATGGGCATTGACTGCCAACAATGAGGATGTCCCCTCCAGGACAGGCAGGACCTGCAGTGACACTGCAGAAGACACTGGAGGCAGGCCCGGGTTCAAGTCCTCACGTCACATGCACACGCACACAAACACACTCACACTCACACACAATCTGAGTGAGTTATTTTACCTCTTTTAAATCTTAGTTTCCTTGCTTCCAAATGCCAATAATTATAACCAACATTGTGGATTTTGTACGTTTATCTTCCCCCCACAGCTTTCCATGTTTTAGTGCATTTAACGATAGGGAAATAATAGCACTTAACACTTAACGAACGAATATAAAACACTTTCTAGGATGTACTAAGTACCTAATAAATGATAGTTGCTGTTACTATTCAAGAGATTTTGGGACTTTGGATAAGTTTTGGAACTTCTTTATCCTCAGATTTCTCATCTCTAAAATAGGAATGATACAATAAAAATAGCATGTTCTTATTACCATCCTTAAGAAATTTGCTGTGAAATTTCAGTAAGATATGAGAAAGCCTTAGACCAGGGGCTGTCTCCTGATTACATGCTCCATCGCTGTCAGCCACTCCCATCACCACCATCTCCATCATCACCACCATCTCCATCATCACCATCTCCATCATCTTTACCATCAACACAAAGAATCTGAGGAAGTATGAAAATTGTCACAGAGAAGGAGCACCCAGAGGGTCATACTGGGCAGAGATGGGACTGGGAGAGGACACACAAAGGGGAGAGACCAGGGATAACCATGGTGCATTGTGTCAAGAACTTGGGGCCTCACAGGGAATGATGTGTGGCTTCCTCGGGTAGCAGACAGCTGGTAGGAGGAGGAGACAGTGGGCCTGGAGACATCCCACTGCCCAGTCCATGAAGAACCCTGAGGCCAGCCCACAGGGTCATTTTCTGGTGTGTCTTGCTTTGGTGGGCGGCGCTTCCTGTTCTGGCTGAATGCTGCTCAAACACTCTAAACCCAAGGCACAGAGGTGCCATAGGTCCCACTCTTGAAATGCGTGTGGCCATTAAGGTGGCCCCTCCCAGATGACTCATCATGTGTGAAGGGAGCCGATGGTCTGTCTGACATGAGAGAGAAACCCACAGCTGACCACGGTCAGCTTGGGACTTGCCGCTTCCCGGCCTCCCACTGGGTGTGTCTGTCTGTCTGCAAGGAGAGCTCTGAGCCCAGGGGATGGGTGAGCATGTGACATCAGGTCCCCTGCTCTGAACTCCGAGCAGGGAGGGGCTGCCCTTCACAGCACGCGCCTGCCCAGCGCCACCTCCCTCTTGCACACCAGGGACACATGTCGGAGTCTCTTATTTCCCAGGCACCAATAATGTATTTCCGGGGACTCTTGGATGCAGAGCTGCTCTCTTTATCTCTCCACTGTGGCTCGGTTCGCCCCACAGAAGCACACCAGTGCGACACATCTGTCAGCCTCCACTCACAGGAAGCAAAACCCAGGAAAACAAAACTGATTAGGGAAAGATCTGCTTTCAGAAAACCTATTTCTGTCACAGGGGGATGGATAAATAAAATAATGTTTCAATAATTTATGCAGCCTGCATGCAAAAAAAAAAAAAAAAACAATAAAAAACCCCCAACACTGGAGATGTGAAGTGGGGACGACCAGGGTTGATAGCTGCTTTAATCAGTTCAGTTGATAATTCTAAAATAAATTGGAAAAATCAGTCTTGCTCTCAGCTTCTGAAGGATGATGGGCTGTTGCAGGGACGTGTGTTCTTTCTCCTGGAAAATGCTCCTTCTCGCCGAGTCCCACCGAGGACCCGGTCCTCAGCCCCGGGGGGCCGGTCCCTGCTCTGCGGTCCTCTGGCTCCTCCACTCCCAGCCCTGTCTGCAGGTTTGGCTCCCAGCTCTGCCTTCTGTGCTTGTCACCCGACAACTCAGTGTCCCTCTGTAGAGGAGGATGACAGGCCACTGGGATGGGGGCGTGGGACTCTGTTTTCCAGATTGCCTCCTCCTTTCAAGTCAGCCCTGGGAGACGGCCCTGAAGAGTCGGGGGAAAGTCAGAAGTCACATCTTACAGTCCAGCTCTGCACACATGCCCACCTGCACGCTGGCTTCCCAGGTGACACAGATGTTAGGGAAACAAACACTAGACCCAGGACTTGCCCTTGAGGATGGTGGTGGACATAATCTCAAGTCTTGACCTTCACAGTGACGTTTCAACAGTCCCCATTCTCCCAAACAGGGTCCTGGTGTCCCAGTCTGGGCACCTCCTTTGCTGGCTGCTCCCCTTCCAGCCCTTCACCTCTGGGGCAACTGGCCAAGTGAGGGGTCCCTGGGACGGTGGGGGCCCAGAGAAGACCCTTCTGAGGCTGCCAAGGTGGGAAGATGGCCTCAGTATCCCCATAGGTCACCACAAGGTCATTCAGTTTGGCTTGACTATCTGTCCTCAGAGGACTGGGAAATGGACCACTGGTGCCCTGTGTTCCCAGAGCTAAGGGACAGCCAGTTGACTCCCTCGGGAAGGTGGCAGGAGGGAGACAGAGGAAAATCCAGGGCGCAGCTGGAGTCACAGAAACTCGGAGTGGAAAGGCACCTGCAGTCCCTGAACTCTCACCCGCATGGAGCAAAGGCCAGTGTGGCACCAGAGCCATGGAGCGGGAACTGAGGGTCTGGAGCCCCAGGAGAGCAGTTCCGCCCAGGCCCGTCCCAGGAACAGACAGCGCCTTTCACGGCTGAAGACTCGTTGGCCTACTGCCACATTTCAGTCCACAGCTCCTTCTTTCTGCCACCCTGTCACCATAACGACCAGCATCCCATGACAGGAGAGCTGGCAGGAAGGCCGGAGGGCACTCCTCGGCTTTCCAATGATGGAACGCATCTTTGGCTGGTCTCTGGAGACCATGTGCCACATGATATCCCCCACGAGCAGCGGTGACTTCCCAGAGGGTGGGGGGCTCCTGCCGTCATGACCTCAGGGGAGACACCGGCGCTCCTACCACCCTCAGGTCCAGCCCTAATTGAAATAGCAGAGGCTCAGAGTGTCCCGGGCACTCGGCAGCGTCAGAGCCCAGGAGGGTGCTGCCGCGGGGCCAGGAGAGTGGAAGCAGAGTGACTCCAACCCAGGGAACGGGATGGGAAGCGGTTCAGGACCAGAGACCAGGCAGGCTCCCCTGGATGACCCTGCTCTCCAGATGTCGCATGATCCAGGTGCGGGAGGCCACGGTCTGGCAGGCCTGGAATCCAGTTCCCCTCCGGCTCCTCTTTCTCAGAGCCAGTGCCTGCCTGGATTCTCATGCACGGCCTCTCTTTTCAGGCACCTCTCAGGACCAGCTGGTCAATACCCGTCCTGTTCCACGGCAGAAAGGCTCCAGGTGATAGTCTACCCGAGAGGCCAGCCAGCCTCAGCCCTCCCACAGTATTTCCAAAGTAGCTTGAACTGACATCGGGTCCCCCTGTGTTCACTGCACAGAAATCTGTCCTGGCCATTTCTATCTCCTGGTCCTGAAGCTGACCCCTACCCCGCAGACCCTGTAGGCTCCCAGTTTACCCTGTCTCAACTCTCAGCAACGCTTCAAGTTTCTGATGACAATGTCGTACCCCGTCTTTGCTTCTCAAGAGAAATAGTCCAGTTCCCTCCTCCGTTTCTCGTGTGATAGGATGTTGAGACGCTTTCTTTCCTGGCAGCTCCCATTTGTCCTGAATCCTGACGTCTCACTGGGGCACCCGCAGTGGAGTGGGGCTGTCTCTGGCCTGAACTGCCTGTTTCCAAACCTTTGTTAATGTGTCCGTCTGCATGAAAGCCCCGGGGGCCAGTACAGTTCTGATGTCGGGCGTCTGCTACACCCATCCTGGGGGGAAATCTGTATGACGGACTGGAACCACTGAGGTCACCAGATTCCTCTCATTGCTGGGCACTGACTGGCCCAAGTGGGCGCTTAGTCAGTGTTGGAGGAGTGAATAAATGCATCTGGCTGCAAATTCTTGGTGCTTTCAAGAACCGGCCAGAGTTGAGTGCTTTAAAACATCTCCTGGGCCCCCCCGTGCGCCATGTTTCAGGTGAATGACTGTCTGTTGGGGTGCTAACCGCTTATCTCTCACCGCTTCCGTCTGTCTGTCTCTCGCTCTCCTTTGGAGTTCAGCTCTCAGCTCCTCTCCGACTGAGCCCTCCCTCCTTCCTCTGGCCTCTTTGTCGACACTTGATCATTTACATCAAGTTGACATTCGCAGAGTTTACTCAGGGGTCTGTAATTGTATTCTTTCCCTGGTTCTGCATTACCAACCATGAAAATGGAATCTTATCATCCCTGACCAATTTTTAATGTACAAAATGATTTGGCTGAGGTTCAAAGGGAGGCACAATTGAAATCAGGTGAATGATACATGTAGTTTTTTTCAGTTCCTTCGTGCTTAGATTTGATTTTTTTTTTTTCCTGGTATAGCGTAGAAGAAGTAGATTATTTCTGCAAGTTATATAAGTGCATTTGAGTGCCTGTGGAGGTAGGGAATCTATGTAATCTGAAAGCATCAACATGTATATGCATTAGTTTTTGCTTACATTACCATACTCAGATTTCACATGTGTGCACCTATTTAGACATAAGCAAACAAATATAATTATATTGTTTGCAATTTTATTGATGGCAATCAAATTTGCAATGATCCTTAAAATGTATTCAAAACACCCAAAGAGCTGGAACCGCCCTACAGCTAGTGCCCAGGATTAATGGTTGGAATATTTAAATGAAGCCCTGACACCCCTTTGTTAATTCAGAAGGGAACCCGAGGGAGATAGTGGGGCTCTGGCTGGTCAAGTCCTCTCAAGTCTCCAAGAGAGTCAGGTATCAGACCCTGATGTCCTTTTGCAAATGTCGTTCTTGGTGTAGTGTATGGCTGGAATGTTCTGCCAAGACATGTAAGGATTTGGTCAGACTTCTTATTGAGCAGACAGACCAGGCACCTTGCTCAGAAGAGCAATTATGGTGCTCTTTTTCCAAAGTCCCAGCTAAAGGCTCTCATGCATAAGACAAAGGAATTACTGTTTAACAAGGGCCAGGCCTGGAGCTAGGTGGAGATCATGCTGTATCTCATCTCACCTCTTCTGCCAGCCCAAGAATTGGACTTGTGGTTCCCATTTTTCAAAAGAGGAAATTGGGGACTCAGGAAGATTCATGGAACAGTGGTGTCAAGATTTGAATCTCTATCAAGTTGTTTCCAAGCGTGACCTGCAATGATAATGCTTTATGGGCCCCTATTGAGAAAACTCCCATCCTTTTTTATCTTGGGGACTGTTGTAGACCTGTTCGATGTTGGACTCCTCAAGGAAAAAGACCACATCTCTCAGGATACTGTGGCAGACAGACGAGTGTGTTAATCAGACTCCTGTAACTATGACAAAATGCCTGAGATACACAACTTATAAAGAGTAAAGGTTTATTTTGGCTCACATTCTAGTTCCCGATCCGTTGGCTCTACCTTTGCTTTAGGCCTGTGATGAGGCAGCACACTGTAGCGGAAGCGTGTGGCAGAACCAAACTGCTCATAGACTGGAGTCCCACAATCCCCTTCAAGGGCACGTGCCCAATGATTTAACTTCCTTCCCCTGGGCCCCACCTCTTAAAGGTCTCACCACCTTCCAGTGACACTCTAGGACCAACCTTTGACAGCTGGGCCTTTGGGAGACATTCAAGATCCCAGCAACGGCAATGAGTAGGTGGGGGCAAAATGTGAGGAGGTATTGAGGGTGGCTGATAAGTCAGTGACTGCACCCTGAGGAGATCCAGGGCCAGACCACGTCGCCAGGCAGGGAGGTCTCTGGTCAGTGCGTTTTCCTTAACGACCCAAATAAAGGCACAGGAGATTTCTGATCAGATTTGCAGCTGGAACAAAATGGGGAGGAAATGCTGGAGTACTGGTTGCCAGCGCCAGGCTTGAAATAATCCCGATGCTCAGCTTGGGTCTAAATTATCAGGACAAGCTAGGCGTGGGGGCACACGTCTGTAATCCCAGCCGCTTAGGAGGCTGAGTCAGGAGGATTGCGAGTTCAAATCCAGCCTCAGCAACTTAGCGAGGCCCTAAGCAACTCAGACCCTGTCTCTAAATAAAATACAAAGTAGGGCTGGGGATGTGGCTCAGTGGTCGAGTGCCCCTGAATTCAATTACGGTACCAAAACAAAACAAAACAAAAATATTATCAGGACAGATCATATACTCCCAGTATTCCTGGCCTCCTAAAACACCTGTCCCAAATCCCTAATATCCCAGCAATTTTATGGAAACTTACAATTTTCACTAAGGAAAGGAACCATGGACCCTGGCAATGATTATTTATCAAGAGCCTTTTATGTGCCAGGTATTTAATAAATTACCAGTCTCTTTTAATTCAACCATTTGTCTCTAATGTTCATCGAGAGTGCGTCACCTACTCAAGCCCAGGGGGTTTTGGAGCAGGATCTGAACCCAGATACCCAGGCTCACAGATTGTGTTCCTCTTGCTGTGCCATATGGCCTTCTCGGGCCCAGCTCCAGGCCCTTCTCTCTGCCTGGGGGCTGAGCTTGGGCAGAGGAGCCGGGAGGGAGGAGGCCGAGGGGCAGAGGATTTGCATCTTGAAGATGTCTAGCCCTGTGTTGGGCCAGCCAGCCTCTGGTATTGTCCCTGCAGCAGCCTGGAACAGACTGCCACAGCCATGGGCACGCTCTCCTGTAACCACGCACAGGAGTGGCCCCCCTTCCTCTCATGAGAAGCTCTCTTGGGCGGCTCCATCCTCGAAGGGCCGTGCCAGGGCTCCACGTGCCTGGGGAACCGGGTGGAGCTCAGCAGGCTGCAGCCCTTTCCATCTTCTCATCTCAGGGCCTGAAGTTGCGGGCTGTTCATTGTGGTCATGGATGGGCTAACGGTTCTTTTGTTTATAAAAGGGAAATCTGAAGAGATGGTGGGGATTCAAAATGCAAGGCGGTCACTGGCTTGGTGTGAAGTGTGAAGACACAGGTAGTGTTCCAGGAAGCCCGGCTGTCAGCATCTGTCCTGGGCGTGTGGTGGAGTTGCCCTGGCCTGGACAAAGTCTGCAGGCTACGTGTGCATTTCATGTTGCACACATAGTTACGCATTCACATGTGTGTGCTTGTAGACACAGCTTTGCCACCAACAAATCTTGGGCAGGTGTAACGATCATCCAGTGAGACTAACTCTTCTGCGTGCTCGGGAAAGGTATCTCATCAGTTCCTGTGCAACACTTTTGAGAAGTCTCTCTAACTATAAGGAAGAAGACCACGTATAATTATTTTCACTGACGGAAGCATTAGAAGAGCGTATTTGTGCTTACATAAGGGTATGCTAAATTGGGTGTCTGATGTACAGCTATGATTATGTGACTCCTCTATTTAGAAACCTCTGATATTGTGAGTACGAATTCCTTCATTATTCCTTTATTTTTGGCAATCCAAGATCCTCCGTGATTTAAATGCGAACTCTATCTCTAGCATTGATACCTCCTTATCGCCCGTTGCACACACGTCCCGGACGCCCTGGGCGCCCATCCCTCCCTTCCCCCTGGGTCCTGTGCTTTGCCACCTCTCTCCATGCACACAGGAGGTCCCTTTAGTCAGCTCCAGTCCTGCCCCTCGTGAAAGACCACCTCACAGGTCCCCTGCTCCTGGACCCTTCGCAGTCTTCAGGTGGGATTTTTCTCACGCTCATGTTCCAGAGCTCCCAGTCTCTCTCCTTCCCATCAAGTTCCTTCCAGATGCCCCCTTGGCTTTGGGTCAGACCTCTTCCAATCCTGTCTGCATTAGTTATGTGTCTTATGAGGGGCAGCTTGTTTAGCCTCCCAGAAGCTCCATTTTCCAAACTCTAAGTAGAGGATCAAAGCTGGATTACAAGATTGACCAGATGCTTGTAGGAGGTCATCTGCCTAAGTGCTCAGCACAGTACCTAGTGCCGACCGAGTGCTAGGTACAGTTACTTAGCTTCCTTTGTGGGTTAGTTTGGGGAAAAGCATCAGCTGCAACTGGTGAACTCCCAAATTTTGGTGGTTCTCACAGTGGCGGTGTGTTTCCAGGTCAGGGAGGGCTGTGAGGATGGTTTGTGTAGCTCCCCTGCAGTGAGCAGGCAGCTGGCTCCTCCCCCTGGGCTCTGCCTCCTCGAGGTGCTCAGAGATGGAAGGAGCACACAGCGATGGCCTGACCCGGGCCTTGCAGTGGTGCTGGAACTTCTGTTTGCATTGGTTTGGCTGCATCTCAGGCAGCTGGCCACAGCTCTGGCAAGGAGAGCTGTTAGTTATCTGCCCAGGAGCAGGACAGTGGGGCCTGGGTTATGCAGTGTAAGCACACATCTCATACTGTAGGGGGCAGGTGTCTGGGAACAGCTACAGTCCAGGCAGTGACCCAACTGTGTTCTCATGTGAAGGCTCGACCGGGAAGGGCCTGCTCCAAAGCTTTTGCTGGTTGTTGGCGGAAACCAGTTGTTTGCTGTGGGACTTTCAGCTCTTGTTTCTTCAGGCTGCTGCTGGAGACTTCTGTCAGATCCAAGGGGCTGCTCTCAGCCCCTGGAAGGGGAGGCTAAAGCCCTCGGCCATGGTTGCCTCGTTCATCAAGCCGTGTGGGTCATGTTAGTCTGGGTCTGTTAGAGTCTCAACTAACCTAACACCTCGCAGGTGCAGCATCCCAACCCCTGGGTTTGAAGACAGTCACAGGTTCCCTCCCCGCTCAGGCCCTGGGGATGACACAGGGTGTGAATGCTGGAACAGGGGGACCGCGGGGGTCAGTAATAGGTAACATAAGAAGATTTCAACCACAGAAAAATTGCAAGACACAAGAAACACAGTGTGCTCTATTTCTACCCCCACAAAATCACTTAATACCACCTACTGTGTGCTAGGTATGTTTCAGATCCTAGAGATTAAAAAAAAATAGACAAAATGCCTGCCATTCTCTGCACTACATTTTAGGAAGTGATATTTCTCAGGGTCACCTGCCGTCTGGGCTCCAGATGGAGCTGGCCAACCAGAGGCAATGGTGTAAGCCTGGAAGGTGGGAGGGAGGGTGAAACCAGAATAGTTTGATGTTTTCCTCTCTGTTTTGGATGCTTCTCCCACCCCCACCCCCGCCAGCTGTCTGGTGCTATGAGCTGTGAATCTAGGGCCCTTCCTTACACCCCTCTGAGGTATACCTGGGGAATGAATAGCCAACTCGGGGTCTGGTCAGTAACAGATTCCTCCCAGACAGGGAATTGCCTGCAGATCCCTTCTTCCATCTGGTGTCTAGAAAGGGAAGAGGGGACCACAGGAGATGGGTGTCCCAAGAAGGCAAGGCATACCAAAATCCAGCCAATTTGTAAGCAGGAGTTGAACATCTGATCCTTGGTGGAGCCACATGAGGGAAGGGTCCTGGGTCCCTGAGTGACATGTGGAGTGCAGCTTTATTGCATTGGAGCACGAGATCAGTGACAAACCTTTCACATGTGGTCATGGTCGTGGTGGTTGGCATCCAGGGCCGGGGTGGACGAGGTGAGAGGTGTTCCAACTGTGCCCATGGAGCCACTCAGAGGCACTTGTTGAGCTGGCAGTGGGGGTGTTGGACAGGATCAGATGTTCGACTCCTGCTTACAAATTGGACGGATTGTTGGCCCTGGGTTTCATCCCTAATCATGGAAAATAAAATTCTTGAAAGAAGAGGGTCCGCGTCAAGGCGAGACTGAGATCACTGCACGAGAGGCTTGTCACTCTCAGGGTGGAGGGGACTGAGATCTGGGCAGAGCTGGATCTCTGCTGAGGTTCCTTCCCCCGTGTGTTCAGGGATCCATGGAGCAGCCTGGGAAGGGAAAATACGGACTTTGGAACAAACTGTGTTCTAGTCCCTGCTGCCAAGGAACTTTCAAAAGCTCCAGGGAGCCATGCATGTATCTGGGGACAGATTCTTGAGCAGAGAAAAGCCCTGGCCTGGGCAGCAGGGGACCAAGCTCTGGTCTGGCCCTCGCTGGTTTGCTGACCGTCTTCATCCTCAGAACCCCAGGATTTCCTGACCTCTCTTCTGTCCTTGAATTCTCTCTGACACCATCATCCAAGGAGCAGCTGTTTCTGGGTTGGTGGCCAAGATGACGAGGGTCCTGTGGACTACCTGTGCCAACACTGCCCTGTGAGTGTCTCCTGTGTCCTGGGGAACACTTCCAGGGCCTGATTTGCTTGTCACGGGGTCTGGAGCTGGGGAGATGGGACAGGCACCATCCTGAGCTTCAGAGCCACCTGTGGTTTGCTGTTGGCAGGCAGATCTGGCTTTGAGTTCCCTCTCACATCTCAGCTCTGTCACTTGCCGGCTGTGTGACATTAGATACGTGGGGCGCTAATGGTAAGTGGAAATGATGGCGGTCACCACGTGCCTGTCGTTTCTTAGGCATCTACTATGTGTCCGGCTTTGGAATCTGCTTTATTTGCCTTGTCTCCTCCCTCTCCTTCCACAGCCCTCAAAGTAGGTGCCCCACAGGTAAAGTGGTGGTGCGGAGCTCTGCCGGGAGTCTACGGTCCATGAACCCCTCACTCGTTCACTCGGTCACTCACTCATTCATTACCCCCCCTTCGGCTCATTCCACACATCTTTCTCTGAGTGCCCACTCTGTGTCCCACACTGTGATGAGTCCTCAGCTTCCTGGAAGGCGCGGTCGGGGAAGAGGATGGTCTTTAGGACCTGGTATACAATCCATGCCTGAATGACACCTGGCAGGTTTGAGAACGCGGAGAGGCGAGGTCTGACGTCCGACAGGGCAGTCTGCAGGCCTTCAGGAGGAACAGAGATCCTGGGAAGGGCACTCCAAGGACAGCGGCCAGAGAGACAGAGCCATGGAGTGGGAGAGTCAGGGGCTTGTTTAGTGCCCATTAAGGGCTTGTGGATGGGAAGAGGGACCCCCAGGGTGGGCCGTGGGATCGATGGCTGGCCACCAGGTGACGGAGGGTCAAACGCTGGGCTGAGCCCGGGATGTATTCTGTACAATGACAGACAACACCCTAAGTTCTGGTACAACGTGAAACTCTCCATTAGAGTGGTGGGCAGCTGGAACCAGGTGCTGACCACCCCTCACCAACTACAGGACCTCAGATGGTCACCTACCTTTCCTTGAAATGTGCTCTTAATTTTTGATTGGCACACACTCATTGTGTGTCTTTATGGTAGCGTGTGGCATCTCAGTGCACCGTCACTGTGCAATGATCAGGTCAGAGTAATTGGCACTTCCGTCCCCTCAAACACCATTTCCTTGAGATGAAGACATTCAAAATCTTCTCTGCTAGCTACTTTGAAATATACGATTAACTGCTGTCAATCATAGTCATCCTGGGACGTCACCTAACTTGGAGCCTTAGTTTCCTCAGCATTAGAATGAGCCCCACAGGAACCTAGCTCAGGGGTGCTGACAGGTAAATGACCCAGTGCACGCGACCCGCTGTGTCAGTGTGAAGCCCTGTGCCCCTTGGCAGTTTCCCTGGCATGGAGTGTAGGTCGGGTGATCTCTGAGGTCCCTTCTGGTCCTGAAATCCCTCGTGGAGGAGGAAAGGGCAGAGCAAGCCAAGTGACCAAGTGCGTTCAGGAGAGCCCAACACCATGGGCTGGCTGGCCCCCGGGTCACATGCTCTTCTCGACACCGTCAAGTTTCTTGCAGAAAACTGGAGAAGAATGGTTCCAGGTGTTTAGAGAGATACAAGATCCGAGAAGTTTAATCAGCTGCATTTAATTATTCAATTAATTAATCCAACCAGTAGCCAGCCAACTCTCCTACTTTCCCTCCTTTTCACTGTTAATGGTACTGTCCCCTCCGTCCTTCCTAAACTTGGAGGAGACCCAGACGTCCTTGTGGTCCAGTGGGAAGCGGGACAGAAGGTGCAGTGGGAGGTTCCTTTTACCTCCCAATGTTTCCCGGGTCGAGTTAGCGGGAGTGTGGTGTGGACGGCCAGAGGGAGGCCAGCACCAGGGGCCCTCTCTGTCCTGTGAAGCACAAACCTCCAAAGCTCTTGGCAGCATTGGGCCCCTACTCAGTCCTTCTCTGTTGTTCCGATCTGCCGTGGAAAGTGCCAATGTCACTGGCTTAGAATCTGAGTTGGATTTTTGAGTCTGGGGTCACTCCTGATGACGGCTGTCTCCACCATTCATACCAAGAAGGGACTTTACGCGACGTCTTCAAAACACATGGCGTCATGTCCTCGTGTGAAAGCCCAGGGATGGAGTTTGCTCACTTTTGAATGGTCCCCATCAGCACCCACCGATGCCCTCCAGCCCTTGAACCATGTGGAATTGAAAACGGCAAATAAACACTGCCTGCCCACAGCCCCCAGGCCTGGCGGCCGCTGGACTCATTCAAAGGAAAAATGACCAGCTCCCCGGCTGTCCACCCGGGGCCTTTCCGTGCGTAATGGGGACGTCGCGTTGGGAGTTGGGTTACTTTTTTATCATTCTTTAGTAATTAACATTGTATTTCTGCTGATCAACCCCATCAATATGGTGATTTGATTAGCAAAACATAAAACTACTCATTAAACTCCAATTACGTCGCGCAGGTGTAATTTGGTTTTGATTGGCTGGAAAATGCTGTTGTGCTGCCTCTGGTTCCCCGCCCCCCACGTCCTGCTCTCAGCTCAGTGCCACATTCACAGTGCTGCGGAGACGCAGGGCCATTCCCGGTCACGTTTACTAAGAGCCAGTGTCGTTGGGTGCCGATGGCGGGGGTCACACTTACAGAATCTGTCAGAGACCGCCAGACCATCCGCTCTTTCGGCTCCTGGTGGGAGGACCTTGAAGGACAGGGGTCCAAGAAGCCACAGTGAGGGTGCTCTCCATGCTCCACTAAAGGAGTGGGCTCCCTGTGGGACCAGGCTGCCTGTGATGACTTGGTTTCTGTCTGTCTGTCTGGAGAGAAGCGGCTGCTTCCCATGGACCCAGAGAACCCCACCTGCTGAATGAATGTCGTTTGGCATCCTGAATGTCACAGGGAAAGGAAGGCTTGGTTCAGCAGGTCAAACTGTGACGTAAATGCTGAGACTGTCACGTCAGGCTCACTGTGTGTGTGTGTGTGTGTGGAGTGGGGAAGGGGCTGCAGGAGTGTGATGGCCAGAGGCTTCCTGGACTGGGGACATGGAGGTCCATGAGGGTGCACTCCCCTGGAACTGCATTCTGGCAGGGTGGGGACCTTGGCCCTGATGGAGTGGGAAAGGCTTTCCATCATGCTCGGACCAGTCAAGGTCCTTACCATGGGCTGTGAGGCCCCCACCTGACCTTCAGTTCTCCCTGTACTCGTTGAATCCTCCTGGCACTTGCTGTTTGCTGGACTCCACCAAATGCACTCTGCCTCAGGGCCTTGGCACTGACTGTGTCCCTGCAAGGAAAGCACTTCCCCATGTATTTGTCTTGTTGCTTCCTCGCCTCATCCACATCTCTGTTGTGAAGTCACCATCTCAGACACATTTTTCCAGTTGACTTAAATAAAATAGCAGCCTTTGTTAGTCCTGATCTCCCAGCTCTGAATTCTTCCTTGGTAGCACTTTGCTCTACTGGATAGTATACTATTTATATGGTTAAATTGTGTTCACCTGCCCCATGGAAGCCCTCTGAGGGCAGTGACTTTGTCAGGCAGATCATCATACCCCTGCACCAGCACAGTGCCCAGCTCGTAGCAGGTGCTCAGTGAACACTGCCAAGTGAGTTAGTGATGTGCATACATGGGAGACTTTTGGCTGAAGACGAATCAGAATCATGTGAAAGTGACCATCGAAGGAAGAAGCCCTTTGTGTGAAGTGGCCAAGGCTCTGAGAGAATGAGTTTGGCTAAGCTCTGAAGATGGGAGGCGTCCAGCCAGGTCGCTCTCTGGGAACACCCAAGTGCAGGCAGAGGCCTGAGGCAGGGACTGGGCTGGAGTGGAAATGGGGCAAGCATAGTGAGGGGCACGGCAGGAGAGGGGCTTGGAGTGGCCAGAGGCCAAGTCGGGGCCTTGCAGGGCTCTGGTCCCCTGCTTGTGTACCTGGCAGGTGGTGCCCAAGTCCTGAGCAGCTGACACAGTGGGCTGGAGGTGAGGCCTCAGATCACCAGCAGGGGGAGCTCTGGGATGGTCAGTATCCAGCTCGCCCTCTCCCTGCCTTGGGCATTGGCGGGCCCACCAAAGCCAGCTGCTTCCATGTTGTACCCAGTACTCTGGAGCCCCCTCTGTCAGGGACGTGTTGTTTTTGGTGTCATCATGGCCCTTTCTTGGAAAGATCCTCAGGGGTGTTCACATTTCCAATGTCTCCAAGCTTCTCACCTGATAGGAAGAGTCACCTTGCTAGACCCAATGTCTTCAGACATTGAAGCCCTGTCTTCAGACATTGGCTTGAGCCTGTCTTTCTTCTTAAATGCTCTCCTCTTGTGTCTCAGCCTGTGAAATGCCTACCTCACAGGCCCAGACCAATGCCCTCTTTGTTTCAAGTCTTTCAATGGACCCTGCTCTTCCTTCCAAGAAAAATGTTCCCTTTACTAATGTCGTGACACCTTTTATAAAGGCCCATTGTAGCACATGCATTGGTCACAGTTTGGATCTGGAATGTCCACCACAGGCTCCCGTGTTGAAGATTTGGCTCCCCAATGCAGCCATATTCAGAGGTGAGGCTTTTAGGAAGTGGTTGGACAATGAGAGCTCTGACTTCATCAATGGATTAGCGCACTTGGGGGGGGGGTCATAGCTGCAGGGAGCGTTGGGAAGTGTGGGACTTCAGGAGGCAGAAGCAAGTTGAAGGGAGTGGGTCTTTGAGGGCATGCCCTGGGGGACTGTGTCGTGTTCTGGCCCCTTCCTCTCTCTCTCTTTGCTTCCCAGCTACAATGAGGTGAGCAGCTTTTCTCCTTTATGATCTCCCCACTGCGATGTTGCTGCCTCACCACAAGACTAAAAGCAATGGAGGTGGTCGACCAGGGCTGAAACCTCTGAAACCATTAACTAAAATAAATATTTCCTGCTTTAAGTTGTTTTTCATAGGTATTTTGTCACAGTGACAAAACCTAACTAGGTAATTTTTCACAATGACAGAAAACTAACAGAAAATTGGTGCCAGGAGTGGGGTTGTGGCTGTGACTACACTTGACCATGTTGTTTAGAAGACTCTGGAAATAGGCAGGAGGATTTTGGAAAAGTTTGGAGATGCAGGCTGGAGAAGGCCTAGAATTTTGTAAGCAGAGCTGAATGGACAATCCTGGTGGGAGCTCAGAAGACCGGAATGCTGATAGGAATGCAGACACTAAAGACTGTGCTTATGATGTCTCTGATGGGAATCTATTTGGAACTGGACTAGAGGTCAAATGCATTGAATTTTCACCAAGAACTTGTTTACATTTTGTCCATGCCTCGAGGATTTTTTGTGTGAGGCTGAGTTTAAAGGTGATGGACTAATTAATCTGGTGGGGGAAATACGGAAGCAGCACAGCATTCAGATTGTGGCATAGATATTACTGACAGGCTTTAGTCAGGTTTATAATGAGAACAGGGAGCAAGAAGCAGAGTATAAAGATTTAAAAAACTTGAAGTTTTGCCAGAAAAGTGCATGTAAAATCGGGGGAAGTGAAGGTGTGGTTGCTGAAGAGATTAATGCCATTAACAAGAAACAAAGTTCTTTGCACCAATATAATAGGAAAGATGCCCCTGAGGGCTTCTCAAGACTCAGCAAGAACTCACCCATCAGAGAATCAAGGGTGTGAAGGTGAAAACTGTTTGAAAGACTTTGCTTTGAGAAGAGAGTGCAAGGATGCCCTGTTCCCACATGGCCAAGCAGGAAGTTGCTTCCTCAATATTTGTTTCACTGTGTTCAGCTGCCCAGGTGTTTAGACGCCACTGCAGTCTTGGTCCAAGAGGGCCCAACTATTGCTTTTCCTGGAGGCAGATCTTTGCATCATCTACACTGTGCTAGTTTTCCAGACATGAAGAATGCAAGGGTTACAGGGTTGTGGAGGCTTCCGCTGAGGTTTCAGATGAGACCGGGTGAGTTCAGGGTGGTATGGCCATGCACTTCCACTGGGATTTCAAAGGAAATCCTGGGAGGCAAGGCTACGTGTATCAGAGTCAGAATCCCTGCAGGCAGCTCTGGAGAGGATGATGCATGAAGTTGTGAGAGTGAAGCAGAAGCTGCAGTAGAGACCCAGGAAGGTAGAGATGCCAGGAATGTGGACCATCTGCTGAGGAAGCCTGCATACAGTGGACACAGCCAGCCCAAGGGAGAGGCTATGTGGGCTTTAGCCCCCAAGGTTAAAGGGTGGCCACCCAAGCTCTGTGGAGCTTACATTTTCCACCATGTGCCCTGGAGACTGCACATGGAGGTATAAGATTGAATGTTTGCCCTGCGGGGCTTCAGTCTTGATTTGGTTTCAGACAGTTTTATGTCACTGTGACCAAAAGGTCTGGCAAGAGGAGAGAAAATTTAATTCAGGCTCACAGTTTCAGAGGTTCAGTCTGTTGGCCGACTCCGTAGCTCTGGGCCCAAAGTGAGGCAGCCCATCATGAAGGAAGGCTGTGCTAGAGGAAAGCAGCTCAGGACACGGCAACCAGGAAGCAGGGAGAGTTCTGCTCGTCAGAGACAAAATGTAGACCTGAAGACACACTCTAGGGACTGTTTCTTTTGGCCATACTGTTACCTGCCTGCAGTTACCACCCAGTTAATCTGTACAGTGGATTAATCCACTGATGTGTTCACAGCTCTCATAATCGAATCACCCAATCTCTGAAAATCCTTGCATTGTCTCGCACGTGGCTCCTGGGGGATGCCTCACATTTAAACCATAACACTTGGCACGATCCTTCCTTTCTCTGCCCTTATTCCTCCCTTTTGAAGTGGGAATGTTTACCCTATGCCTGTCCCGTCATTGTATTTTGAAAGTATGAAACTTGTTTTCTACTTTTACAGGGCCTATGCCTTGAGTCCCAGAGGACTTGGACTTTTGAGAAATGCTACAACTAATAAAGACTATGGTGGCACTTGGAGATGGACTGAAGGCATTCTGCATTTTGAGATGGACAAGAGCCTTTAGGGCCTAGGGAGAAACTGTTATAGTTAGATGTGGAAGGTGCCCCAAAGGCTCCTGGGCTGAAGACTTGCTTCCCAACGCACCAATATTCAGAGGTGGAACTTTGGGGAAGTGATTGAATTATGAGGGTCCTGACCTCATCAATGGATCAACCCACTGAGGGTTTCATAGCTGAATGGACTATTTATTGGTAGGTGGTGGAAACTACAGGATGCGGCACCTCGTTGAATGAAGTGGGCCCTTATGGGCACATCCTTAGGGACTATATCTCGTCCTCATCCCCTTACCCCTTCTTTCTGCTTCCCAGATGCTATGAGGTGAGCATTTTTCCTCCTCCATGTTCGCCCCACTGGGATGTGTCTGCCTCATCACAGGCCTAAAAGGGACAGAGCTGGCCAACCAGGGGCTGAAACCTCTGAAAGTGCGAGCCAAATTTCGTCACAGAGATAAAAAGCTGGTGGAAACGCATGTGCTGTCGTTTCCTGGTCTTATATCCATCTCCTGTACAAGAAGTGAGCCCCTGAGGGCAGAAGTCTTCTGGGTCTCTATACCTCAGGGGCCCAACAGGGAGTAAATGAACAATGAAGATGCGACCATAAGATGGAATCCCAGTGGACAGGGGAGCCACCCACCTGGTATAGCAGTAAGGATACCTTTGTTGCAGAGAACTGAAGAATAATCAAGAAAACCCACTCAAAGTCATCACCGTGGCCCTGCATTTCCGAACATTGTCAGTAAGATTTTTTCTCCTCTTTGGGGTGAAAGTCTCACCTCCCCAATTTCAGCTGGATGGCACCGGCATAAGATGGCTATTGGTAGTAGTAGTTTCTCTTTCTCTCTCTCTTCCTTTCTTTCTTTTTGGTCATCCCAACACATTTCCCATTTTCCTTCCTTTGGCTCTTTAGAGAATTACATCCCAACTCAGTGTGGACTTTCTGGGCCTGGAAAATCTCAGTCTTCCACCCTCATCTGTCTACATGCTTGGAACTTGACCTTTTGGGGGCTAATGGAGGTGCCTGTCCACCTAGATGTAGTAATTGGTTTAGGAATAGTCTTGATAAACTTTTGCAGGCCTTTTACTTGCTCCCCCGTGGTGTAATCTTTAGTTTTATTGGTTGGAATCTGACATCCGCTGTTTTTCCAAAAGGGGAAAAATAAGGCTGGCATGGGAAGAGCAGCAGGGAAGAGAGCAAGAGCTAGCATGAAAGACCCTTTTTTGAGCCATTGGGTCCATTCAGGCATGGGCACCTCCATTCTGTCAATCAATCCACTGCCTCTTGTACAGTTTGAATCTGGAATGATTCCCAAGTTCATGTTGTTGAAAACCTGGTCCCCAATGCAGCAAGGTTCAGAGGTGGGGCTTTTAGGAAATGATTGGATCACGAGGGCTTTGACCTCATAAGTGGATTAATCCATTTGATTAATTCATTGATAGCTGGGTGGACTACTGGGAGGCAGGACCTAGTTGGAGGAGTTAGGTCACTGGTGGTATGTTCGGGAAGAGTCTATCTTCTCTCTGGTCCCTCTCTGCTTTCCTGGCTTCTGTGAGCTGAGAAGAATTCCTCCACCTTACCCTTCCACTCTGATATTTCTGCCTTGGACCTAGCTGATCATGAACTGAACCCCTGAAACCATGAGCCAAAATAAAAATTTCCTCCTCTAAGTTGTCTTGTCTGGTATTACAGTCATGGTGATGAGAATCTGACTAACACACTTGTCTCTTAACAAGTTGAGTTGGGATTCTGCCCCTTGCCATGGAAACAGGCTGAAGACCACAAGTGGAGGAAGGGTTTGACGGCGTTTAGAGCTCCTCCAATGACCTATCATCTAGAAATTTACCTGTGGCCAGATCCCCGGAGCTCATGTAGCAGTGGAGCCCTGAAGCTCCCTGGGGACGTCTGCTGGCTGGATTTTGCCCAGATGTGTCCATCTGGTTGCACCACTGAGCCCCATCTGGAATGGCATCTACTTTAAGTGGCTTTAAAGTTGACCCATAAGCTGAGGTAGAACCACAAAGAAGCAAAAAGAAAGTATAGGGAAATTGAAACTTTTTCTCTAAATGCTTTTAGCTGACAAAATAACATTTCCCAGAATCATTTCAGAATTGGAAGAGGCAATTGGTAGAGTTCTCTTTTCTATCCCTGACAGTTCTACTCTTGGAGCAACCCACCCCACGTTCCGATTTTCAGCTACAGCCTGCTCAAGAAGAACAGAGGTGGGTCTCACCTTTCCACACCACTGGGAAGCCATAGGCAGCTTATCACCCTTGGCTTCTTCAGGACTTTTGGAGACTGAATGGTATTACAGAGATCAAAGTCCAGCTTGCAATTCCTGAGTTAATAACATTGAGGAGCTGACTCCTTAGTGGAGGTTATAGACTTTCCCCCAGGCTCGAACAAGATTTAAGGGAGTAATTTCTTAAGGCTGCACTTCTGGCCTGCTTAGTCCACAATAGCCATATATTCTTTTACTCATGTACTCATTTATTATCTGTCTACTCATCCATCCATCCACTTATCCATTCATCCACCTATCCATCCATCCATCCACCCATCCACCCATCCATTAATTTCTCATCCACATCCATGGTGACAATCGGAGCCAACCCTTCCAGGGGTGGGCAGAACAATCCTACTCCCAGTTTGGATTCTTACTTACTTAAAGTGGTCCTAAAACATGAGATCTGCAAAACAAGATACCCATAATTGTCTGAAGAAACATACTGTCATAACTCTTCTCTAGTGTACCAATAAGGAATAAAATTGAGAAATTGGATGTGATTTGGAAGTCATTTAGGATATTTTATCTGTCAGGTTGACATAATTCCATAACATTGTTCATGTTGTGGGGTAAGAGACCCTCATTTACATTGTAGGTAGAAACATGATTTGCTTCAGACTTTTCAGGGGTTGATTTTGTTAGAACCATCTAGTTTTAAATGTACATGTTCATTGATTAAACTATTTTAATATTATAAATTTCCCCCAAAGATGTATTCTCAGAAATATGCCAAGAAATTGATGTAAGGGTATTTCTTAGATCATTGTTTATAAGAACACAATCCTTAAAACTACCTGAACAACAATAAACAGGGGATTGGTCAAATAAATTATGGTTTCCTCATTGCATACAAATCTCTACAGATGGTTAAAAAGTGAGGTAGATGTAGATGCAGTAAATTTTAACAATTATTATTGTGTTTGGACTTAAAAAAATAAAACCAAAAGAATCAATCAATCAAACAATCAATCAAACATACAAACAAAAACAAAACAAAGCAAAACAACAACAGCAAAAACTGAGGAAACATCCTAATTTTCAATCAATGAAGGAATGGAAAGAGTTAACTAGCCAGGTTTAGTCATACGATGGGATACCATGAAGCAATTGAAATGAGTATTTATTATGGACTGAACGTTTGCGCCCTTTAGCATTTGTTGAAATCCTCTCCTCCAATGTGGTGGTGATAGGAAGAGGGGGTCTTTGGCAGTGATAAGTGCATGAGGGTGGGACACTGGAGAAGGATATTGGAGCCTTTAGAGAGCTCTCCTGCCCTCCCACCATGGGGAACACAGCCAGAGGATGTCTTCTCTGGACCAGGAAAACAGGCCTCCACTGGACCCTGTATCACCAAACACCCTAGTCACTAGACATCTTCATCGAGGACTTCACCCTCCAGAACTATAAGAGATGACTGTTGCTTAGGCCCCTCAATCTATGGTATTTTTGTCATAGCTAAGACAATACCCTAGCTCAACCTACATCAGTATGGATAAATTATTATGAATATATATATATATATATCAAGCAAAGCAAATTGTAGGAAGGTACAGTTGATATTATTCTACTTATTCAATATTAAATGCACACTAACCCACAATATATTGTGCATTAATATAGACCCATGTAGTATGATTATTAAAATGTATGTGAAAAATATACACTGAACTTCAAGACAGCAGGCACTTCAGGGGGAAGGAACAAGTTGAAACCTGGAGGTTTTACTGGTATCTCTGATGTGAACATTATTATTTAAATGCAATAGTCATTTATAATTGCTATGCTATGTTAGAAATTTTAAATTCCTTCCTTCCTTCCCTCTTTCCTTCCTTCCCTCCTTCATTCCTTCCTTCTTTTCCCCCTTCCTCTCTCCCTTCTCTTCCTTCCTTCTTCTTGGATCTGAAGCAGATAAAATAGGCAAACATATCCTGAATCTGGATGGTACATACATGGATGTCTGTTATATTATTTTCTGTATGTTTAAAAAATTTTGCAGAAAGCCAAATATATTATGTTTCCCTTTGGAGTTAGCATATGTTAGTGTAGAGGCTGGTATCAGTGTGGAACATTTTGTTTTCTTGGTGAGATACACATGGAACTGCTAGCAAAGTGCAGATTTGGGAGACACAAGAAGTCAGGTTTGAGGGAGGGTTGCAGAGAGATTTCTGCATTTCATTTAATTCCTCTCTGGACTATTTGAATATTTTTAAGACAAGTGCACCATATTCCGGATCATCCATCCCTCCACCCATCACTACATCTGTATTATATCTAACTGGTTTTATCTGAATGTTGAGATCATAAACCATTTTTGTTCTGTTCTTTAAATCTCTTTAATCAAAAATATAGACATTATTATTTAAATGCAACACTCATTTATAAGTGCTATGTTAGTAGAAATTTTAAATTCATTTCAGACAACTTGGCCCTGCATTTTAGCAAAGCTTTGTTCTGAGGATAGAGAAGATTTTTGTTTGTTTTCAAGTTTGTCTGCATGTTAAAGGCCAGAGAAGTCCCTTGAGACAACCAATTCAGTCCTCATTCTGGAGAAGCAGCCAGAGGCTGGGTGAACTCAGGTGCAGGTCTGTAGCAGGCTTGGCCTGGTGAGGTCAGGTGCGGGATGCCAGCCTGGTGGGGTCAGAGAGTGACGCAAAGCATCTCTCCACCATCAGAGCTCCTGGAAAGACTCTCTCTGCCTGCACCTGTCTGAGAAATGGACCAGAGAGATGGGGTCGCTCTGGGGACTGTCCATCTGAATGTCGGCGGGTGGCAGGTCTGTCTTGGCTACAGCCCATTTGACTATGTATGTTCACGCGTCCCCTGTACGGGGAGCCCATGTGGAAAGACAGTGAGCAGATCGCTACAGCTGTTGTCACTTACACTCCAGAGAACAATTCCAGGAATTAATGTCTTCTAATCCTGCAAATAAGGTGGATACGGCACGGGGCTGGATCCAAGCTGCCAGGCGCGAGTCTCTGCTCTTACCTCATAAATATGCGTAGAAGTTGGCACCGCCATCACCAGCAGGAGGGGCTCCCCGACCCCCCTGCCTGCAGCGAGGGCCGTGGCCTCTTGCTTCTTCCCAGACCAGGGAATAAATGAGGTCAGTAAAACCTTTAGAACAACTCCTGATGAGACGATGTCAATAGATGATGTGAAAAACTCACGAGGAACCCTGATACCAATTGCGTTGGATGGCTTTAAAAAGGAGAGCACCAAGGATTGGGTACTTAACTGTAACATCTTTCATTTTAATAATAGCCTTTATGTACTACAATAAGAAGTATCAAAGTCCATTAAATATAATGGGCTGATCCTACCAGCGACATGGAAGCAGATGCGTCATCCTTCAGAGGTGGTGTGGCACTTTCAGGCTTTTAGCACGTCACTTTGGCTCTTTGAGGGTGGAATTTACAGAGGGGGCTCCTAGTCTGCCTGGCTCTTTGTTCAGGGGCCTGGGGTCAGCCTGGTGGGCTGGTGCTGAGGGGGTGGACGAGCCCAGGTCAGCTGGCATGGGCCGGATGGAAGACGGATTTGCCCGGGAGAGACATCGGGGTCATGGCTGGGAACCCAGACCTCATGGCCAAGTGTGAATGAGAAGGTGGGAATGGGAATGGGAGGGCAGCTTCCCGTGGGTGGCCCAAAGGCAGGGCAGAGGGGTGGGGAGCAGGGGAGAGTGGCGGTGCCAAGGAGGAAGGGTGAGGCAGTGCTGGACAGCTCCAGCCCCCCGGGGCCCTGTGTGGCCTGGGGAATCAAGGTGCTCAAGGGGCCTGGGGAAAAGCTGCTGAGCATTGGGTTGTGGTCACTGCTCCTCAGTGGGGTGCCCTTCCCAGGGACATGGGAACCACCTGCAGGACTCAAGACACTGCCCAGTAATTTATCTACTGCCTGCCCTGCGCAGAGGAGGACATTGGGCTTTTTCTGATGGAGAGAGCCCCAGGTAGCGTCTCCACTCTAAGTCTGGACCCCAGAGATCAGGGGCGCTGCTCCCTAAGTCCTGGCTGGCCATTCTGCCATCTGATTGCCTGTGAGTGCTGGGTCTTTCTTCTAGCCCAGTGCTGCCCTGGGGGAAGCTGGGCTTCCTCCTTCCATGTGTGCTCAGTCCTCTGAGGCCAGCGGTGGAGTCCTGGCTCCTCTAGGGTATGGCCTGGGGCCCCTGGGCTCAAGGACTGGATGTTGGTTCCTTCTTTCCAGCCTCTGCCATGGCTCCTTCGTGCTCTCTCTCCTGGGAATGCTCGGCCTTGTGAGGTCAGAGAGCGATGGATGCAAAGCATCCCTCCACCCTCCGAGCTGCCAGAAAGACGCTTTCTGCCTGCACCTGTCTGAGAATGGACCAGAGAGGTGGGACAGCCCCTGGTGGGATCTTGGGGTGCCTGTCTTTTTACTGAGTGCCAAGGAGAGAGAGGGGTGCTGTGTCTCTACAAAGGCAGGTGAAGCCAGTGCTGATCTGGGTGAGGGGCACACGGGGCCAGCAGCCGCTGGGAGCCCCTCGGCTCAGCAGGGCCTGAAGGGGGGCTGGTCCCCAGGCTGTGGGGAGAATACAACCACTGCCACCGCAGCCTCTGGCCCTGTCCTTTGCCACGCCCTGCTGAAGCCAGTAGGCAGAGGGATGGCCCAGTGGGTGGGTCTCCAAGGCACAGAGCAGGGGTGGGTCTGAACCCCTGGGGTTTCCGACCGCAGACTCTACAGGACCCATAGCAACCCGGGAGCCCAAATAGTTCTCCAAAGTCTGAAGTGCGTCCCTCTAGCAGAATCACAGCCATGTCACCAGTGGCTCCAAAGTACGTCAGCCATCCTAAGGAGAAGTTGGGACATGCTCAGAATCCTGCCCTCCCTCACCCCACGTGCCATCAGTACCCGTCCATGTGCCTGCACCGTCCAATCACTCACCTGAATATTTCCTCCCAACTATTTACTGAGACAGGGAAGGCAGAGTGCCGCAAGGGTAAGTCACATGCCTGCGGTCACCTGTCCTGCCAGGGAGGGAGCTGAGATGTGAACTCAGTACCTGCCTGCTGGCCACAGGGCTGCACTGTCTCATGGATGAGCTGAGGGCTACCCGAGACCTGCCCTTCCAGCTGCCATCCTCCTCTGCTCATCTCTCTTCCCCACCCTGAGATGCCCTCAATCTTTCAAACGCTTCTTTGCCTCCTATTAAGGCATGATAGTGGTGGAATGGGAGAAAAACTAGACTTCAAACATCAAAAAGATTCTGAGGGCGCCTCTCTGCCTTCCCCATGATATGTAATTAAAAGCAAAAAAAAAAAAAAAGTTATATATATATATATATATATATATATATATATATATATATATATATTAAGCCAGGAAGTTCTGAATGATCCTTGAAGATTGACTCTGATGATTTTGGAGGCAAACCTCTTCCTAAACAAGTTTTCCTGGTGTTTTGGGGGTGCTCCTGTTAGCTGAAACTCAACTGCCTGTCGATCCTGATCCATTTCTGAAAAAAGGCTACAGAAGCACGATTTTTTTTCCTCCTGAAAATTCCCCGTCTGCCACCGTCCTGGGGAACCTTCTCATTTCCACGGTGAGGCCGCTTCAGTGGAGGGAAAGGAAGAGTACCCCACCTGGGTCAACGCCACACGGGGCCAGAAATAGAAGAAAGGAATCTGCCTGCACTCAGAGTCCCCGGGAAACGTTGGGGCCGTCCCTGGACTCTCTCCCTCTGTTGCCTGCTCAGGGAGTTGGGACCTGAAAGCCACTGTGGAGTGAAGGCAGGAGGGGACTCTGTTCACTCTGGAACCCTTTCACCCCTCCCCAGAGGGGAAGCAACAGGCACGATCCCGCTCTTCCCCGCTGCCCCGTGGTGGGTGAGGGTGGGACCCCCAGGGCGTCCTGAGTCCTTGCTGAGCACCCAGGACCTCCTGGGGACAAGGGATGGAGTGTGGAAAGGCCGAGGGTGACCCACAGCCAGAGGCTCCTGTGCCGAAGCCTGTGTGGATGCAGGGCCACTGTCCAGCCTCTCTGCCAGCCAGAGCCCATCACCTCCCACAGAGGTTTTTGCAATCCTGTCTAAGGAGCGGTGAGACTCTAGGGCTCACTCCAGGGAGGGCAGGCAGAGTGTGGGCACTCCTGCGCCCAGTGCTCTCCCACCGTGGAGGGCTGCTCACCAACCGCAGGATGAGCAACTTCCCAGCCTATCTCCAGGAATCGCAGTTCTGGGCCTGAGCATATCTGAGGCCAGGGCTGGGCCTAGCTCCTGCAGGGCCTCCTGGGAGGAGACTCTGGGGTGCGTGGAGCTGTTTGGGGAGCTGGAGAACACCTCTGCTCTTCTCTGGGGTGATGAGGCTGTGTGTGAACTGAGCAAGACGGAGAGGCTTGATGCTCTGCCTGCTGACCCTGGGCTGGCCCTGGAGCGGCCATGCTTGAAGAACCAGGGCTGGGAGCCAATCCACCGGGCTGATTTTCCTTCATTCCAGACCAGAATAGGAATGTCCTGGGCACACTCCCGTGTGTGAGTGTGTGTGTGTGTGTGTGTGTGTGTGTGTGTGTGTGAGAGAGAGAGAGAGAGAGAGAGAGAGAGGTGGGAGGGGTACATGAGAGAGATGAATGGCTGAACTATCTTGTTGATCGTTCTTATCCTTAAAGTAAACATTTTAAACAATTGATAGACTTGATTTGTTTGGTAGTTTTTGGTTCATGAACTAAGCAGAAAGTACAGAGTTCCCATATAACTCCTCTGTCCTCAGCCAGTGTTTTGGAGTGACGTATTACATGGACAAAGCCAGATGTTTCTGGAGATGGCAGACCTTCAATGAGGCTCCCGAAGCCCACAGACCCTCCCTCCCTGTTAGAGTCTGTAAACAAGTCAGGATGGCGCCTGGCAAAATGCCAGAGGGAGTGGTTTGAGAAGTAACGCCAGCGAGCCATTAAGTGTGGAGATTCCTGATTGGTTGACTGATGTATCTAGTTTATGCTAATTAAGATAAGCTGTGTGGAATGTGTAAATACCTCTGTTGTCCTACAATAAACGGCTTCCACTCCTGCTGTATCAATCTACACAAGTTGTTCGTCACCCCCCGGTTATTTTACTGCAGCCGGACTGCGGCACCTCCCAGCACTGAGTTCCCACTGAGGTAGAGTAGAAGCCCACGGACCTAGGAGTCCCTATTAAGGGTCATCCTTCATCGACCTCATTCACTCAACAAAGCACATGGCCTTGAGCCTTGTCCCTGCCCAGGTGTGGGTGTGGGCACTGACCAGGTGAAAGGCCTGTGGTTGAGTTAAGGATGCACTTGCCTAGGAGCCCAGAGTGCCCAGAGGTGGTGTCTATGGTGCGGCAGATTCAAGAGATGCAAAGGAGGAAGATGTGGAGGACTTCCTGGCCCGTGGGAAGTTTGGGTGTGGGGGAGGGGACATCCCCAAACAGGTCTTGGGCAATGAGTGGATGGCACCACCCACAAAGGCGGGGTGCAGGTGAGCAGGCTTGGAGGGCAGGGTGCACTCGGCTTCATGACGGGGGTCAGAGGGGCCTGTGAGCTTTGTGAGTACCAGAGGCATTTGGCACCTGGATTGGGAGCTCAGGAGGGTCTCTGCTCAGGTCTGGATCTGGAAGGCATTATTGGCAAGGTGGCCGGTGGGACCAGGGCAGGCCACAGGGCAGTGAGGCCAGATTTCAGACATCCAACTAGTAAGAGGCAGGACACCAGGCCTGACACAGCGGGGGGACAGTGACAACCTGCGGGCCCAGGGGAGATGCGCAGGGCTGGCTTCCCCAGGCACGTGGACTTCCAGAAAGAGCCCAGAGGAACAGAGACAGCAGAGTGGACGACCAGGTCCTGACCCTGCCATGCAAGGCCACAGTCCATCAGCTTCTGAGGTCCTCAGTGAAGGCCAGCAGGATGCCCAGGGATGGACTCAGACATCTGTCAAAGACCATCCTGAGGCCAGCTTCTTGTCCCTGGAGCAGGATAACAAAATCTGAAAGACAAGCTTTAGTCAAATGACATGTCTGATAATTCATTAACCCAGGGGGTTAGATTCACTTTATTTTTATTTATTTTTTTTACATTATATATGACCGGAATGCATTGCAATTCATATTACACATTTCTTCTCCTCTTGCTACCCAGCAAGGTGAGAACGATTCTAGACAAGATAAAGTACTGTTTCTTTGCACACAGGACCACTGAGTGTGTTTCACAGTTGTGCAGTGGCTGACCTGGGCCTCTGAGTGGGGGCTGTGTTAACACCCCAGAGAGTGAGGACCTTGGGACACTTCCCCATTGATTGATGGATGCCCGTCACCTGGAAGATAAGCTTAATGGAAATGGGTCTCAGTCTGTGGTTGCTGTATGGAGAGCACCGGCCACAGGACTGGACAGTGGATGCCCAGCAATTACTTGGGGAAAGAGTAAGTACCTCTGAGAGACCTGTCTGGGCTCCGCTCGCGGACTTCTTTCCTTACCTGGGAATTCTGTAAGGCAGCCCACTCCTTTAGCACATGGTTCTGTGACAAAGCTTGTCTTCACTCTGTCCCCTGATGGGACCTGTGATGACTCTTGTCCAGTGGAAAAGTCTAGGCTGCATCTGGTGTTTCTGGGCTCTTGGGTTTGGCCCTGAACTCTTTCCTCAGTGTGGCTCCGACATCAGTCAAGACCAAGTTCCCAGATAATGTTCCCGAGAGGGCATCGGTCTTCTCCCGTGGGCTCACCACGCCCTACCCAGCTTCAGATCCAAATTCTGAACTAGTGGAGTGGAAAATGCAAGGTGCCTGTCCACTCAAAGGAATGTGAGGAACTAGCCGAGGGATCAGAGATCACCAAACCGGGGGCACAGGACCGAATTATTCTCCAAATGAAAAACCTGTGACTTCATTAAGCAGCCTGGCCTTTGAGCATGGAGATGGCAACCTGGTCCCAATGCAAGGCTGCTGCCCATGTCCCTCCTCTCAGCAGATGAGATGGGTCTCCGGGAAAGCCACTGGATGCCGGCAGGGACCCCGCGGCTCAGTGACCATGGTGGTTTATTGAGCACCTGTTTTCTGCCTCACAAGTGCCTCAGGATAATGGGGATGGACGAGAAGCCATGGTTCCTGCCTTCAGGGACCCTGCAGATCAGCCTGGCAGGTGAGGCTGGGTTTGAAAGAGTTGGCAACTGGCTCAAAGGTTAGCGTGGCTGGGGGAGGAGTGGGGCAGTGCAGGACAGCCCTGGACGCTCTCTGCTGCCCGTCTTCTCCCATCTCCTGGGCAGCCATCGATGCCCTTGGCCTGCCCAAGTCTTCCTCTGCTCTCTGAAGGCCCACTCAGCCCTCAGTGCACACCCCTTGGTGACAGCTTCACCATCTCGTGTCCCCAGGACCTGGCACATGCCTAACAGAAGCTCAAGAAAGGTCTGTGGAAGGAATAAATGAGAAGAGTCAGGACTGGCAGGTTGCGGAGTAGAAGATGGAAGTGAAGGGACCGGTCCCATGTCTCTAAAGCTGTTAGGAGGCTGGAGACCATCGTGGCTCTCAACATCTATTTTCTGAATAATCAAACGAAGCACAGGAAGCTCAAGAGCAGCCGTGATTCGTTTCCACCCTGCCCTTCTTCTACGCGTGGGGGATTTCTCTTTCAAGTTGTCACCTTCCTGCTCCAAAACTGGGCAGAGAGCAGGTCCTTGGGAATGGTGTTGGACCAGGATGCGCGTTCCTGAGACTATCGCTGGGCAGGGAGGACACCGTGCTTTTTCTGCTGCATTGAAGGAACAGGCTGGGCTTTCCCTGGCCTTTGTGTCTGCCGTGGACTCTGACAGGCCATCTTGCACTTGGCAGTCTCTGGGAGGCTCGTCACCCAGCGGGGCCTGTTTGGGACCAGCAATGGAACAGGGCCAAGGGGCATTGCATGAGGGGGACCATTTTTCTCTTCTGCACATAGAATATGGTCTTGTCCCCTCTCACGATGCCCAGGACTTGCACAATGCAGGGAGACCCCAGTGGCTTGAAATCTGTGTTGGCTTGTCACTTCATGACAATAGAAGGGATTTATGAGCTGGCAAAACAAAAATTGCCATTGCTTAAAATAACATTTGACACACTTCGCATTGAGAGCACAGCACCATTGCTCCCACGGTGACAGCATCTGTGGGGGGTGCCAGGTGTGTGGGTGGGGGCGCTGGCTGCCTGAGCCTGGGTCCCCCTCTCTGGCCAGCTGTTGTTCCTTGCTCTCTTGGTCCTGCAGAATGTGGATATACACGTCCAAGTCTCCTGGGAAGGGAGGGTGTGGGGACAGGCCAGGGTAGGGATGGGGCAAGCACCTGGGTGACCACAGCTGCCGGGGTGTGTGGCTTGTGGTCACTGTTACACACCAGCCTACTGAACAGAGGAATGGAAACCCTGCACCCGCCACCAGCAGCCTTCGTTTTGGAGTGTCGTCTTCTAGCGTGCAGTGCTGGGTTTTGTACCCTGTTTTCCTTCCCCACTGCACACGTTCCTTGGATTTTTGACGGGGTCATGTCCCCATAAACCCAGGGCGAGGTGGAAGTACCATGAGTTGATTTTGCCTTTGCTCCCCCTAACCTGCAGAGCAGCCCAGCCCAGCCACGCAGCGCCCTGCAGAGTGTCGATGGCTTCCCCTGGGGCTTGTGCGGCTGCCCAGCATTCAGAGGCAGGATTCAGCTGCATCTCGTCAGCCCACAAAAAGATCCAAATTTCAAAGTGCAATCCCTTTTACGCCATCAGAATTGTGAAACATGGCGAGTCGAGCCTCGGTAGGCGGGTGTCCATCCGTGTATCTCAGAGCTTTCCCCCAGCCCCCCAACCTAGACCTGTTGGGGTAGGAGAATATTCTGTGTGGAGAAAGTGACCTCATTTAGGCAAATCTTTCTCAGTTTGGCAGGATTTAGGATCTTTTCAATATGCAGTGATGGAAAATTCTAGAATGAACAAAACAACCTGGGGTGCATCACTTCATTTCAGTAGGACCTTTCATTTTGGAAAGTTGTCAGTCCCATCTGGGTGGCATTAAGCCCTGCTCCCAAAGGACGTTCTCCACGGACCTTGACCTTGCCGTCTCTACCATGGCCCACCAGCACTAAGCGTCTTTAGATGTTCCATAATTAGGTGGTGGTGACGGCGGCTCCCCTCTGTAAATACACTAAAAATTGTTGAATTATATATTTAAAACAGGTGAATTTTATGGTATGTAAATTATATCTCAATAAAGCTGTTAATAAAAAATGGCTTAGTGCCTACACCTGCAGAAATATTTTTGAGTTAAGTTTTTACCATCCAATCTTGTTTGGTTCAAATGTCCCTGCAGGGGACAGGAGAATACAGGGGTGCTGCTGGGTCCTAAGGACAGCAGAACCAGGCATGCTGGGCCTCATTCAAATTTCTGCTTATGCATTTTGAGCATTCACTATGTGGCAGGGAGAGTTAGCTCCTGAGATATGCCAGTGAGCGAGGCACATCTTGGACTCTGTCCTGGGGTTCACAATTTAGTGAGAAGGCAGTATCCAATCTTCCCTGCTAAACGTGCATGCCCTGTGAAAGCAGGACAAAGGTCCTCCTTCCAGCTGAGAAGTTGCTTGCCAGGTGTTTATGGGTGCCTAACAAAATGCCTCCAAATTTAGTTATTATTAGAACAGTAAGTCAACAATTGTTCTGTTCTGTCTCATGATCCTGCAGGTCAGGAAGGTGAACAGGGCTCACTGGGAAATTGTCCCTCTCTATGTCACGTTGGATGGGGTCCCCCAGGGGTGTTCAGCTGGTTGATGGACTGGTCAGGAGGGTTCAAGTCGTCTGGCACCTTGAAGGGGATGATTGGAAGGCTGGGCTTCACTGGGTCCTGCCATCCCTACTTGGACTAGGGACGTGGTAGCTCTGAGCTCCAAGAGGGAGGTGGGAGCGGTCAGTTTCTTAAGGTGTGGGCTAAGGCCCCAGCTCAGTGTTGCTTCTGCTATATTCAACTGCCCAAGTAAGAAGACTGCTCTGATTCAAAGGGTCAGGCAGAGACCCTACTGAGGCGGACAAAGCGTTGGCTGCCATCTTTAACTCATCACTTACCAGGCTTGGTGTTTTAGTTTACTTGGCTTTCATTTGGTGTTCGGAATGACAATTAGTGATTTTATTTGAGGACTTATCACATCTCCATATAAAGACCCTTTAAGTCCTAGAAACCCCAGCTGACGTCACAGCTCAGGAGTGTGTAAGTAGTATAAAACTTCCTTTAACCCTTTCTCGGTCTTGCTCTTCCTTTTCTTCTCATGGATCACTGCTGTAACCCAGCCGGAGAAGTCACAGACACATTATCCCCCAGGTCCTTGGGAAAGAACCAGCCTGCTGACACCTGGCTGCCCCTGGGAGGTAAACTTGGACTTGCAACCTCCAGAACTGAGAGAGAATTACAGTGTGATCTAAAGCCCCAGGTCAGTGGGAATGCAGGGAACCTTCTGTGTGTGTGATGGACTGTTCTGAGTTCCCACCTGTCTGTCACAGGCTTGGTGATGTCCTTGGGGAAGGTGGGCTCCTATGCAGCTGGAAGGCCCTGGGACAGCTTGCAGATTGGCACTGTTGAGGCCTTTCTCTACTGTTTGAAAACTAGACTGGCATGGTTGTCCCCGGAGGTCTCATCTGCACAAGGCTCTCCCCCTTGACTCAGCCACCAAAGGGTTAGTGCACGATGGGGTCATGGAGCCCAACAGCAGGGGCTCACTCTCATGGGCCTGTGTCCTGCTCCACTAGTTGCTGAATGCTGTGGATGTCACTCTGGCCTCCCCTGTGCTCCCAGCAGATCCCTCAGGGAAGGCTGTCCAGGGCCCCTGCGCTTGTCTTCTGCATCTGGAGCCACAGGACAGACCCCAACCTGCTGGCCAGAGCAGCTGCCTCCGAGATGGTCCATGCTCTTAGCTTCAGCCCCAGTGAAAACCCAAGTGAATCGGATGTTTGCCGAGAGGAAAGGGACTCTGAAGCAGGAGATAGGATTGCATTCTTTTGAGTGAAGGTTATCAACCATGTCTCCCATTTTCTCCTAGGCCCCATCACAGAAGAGAACTGTCAGGCCCAAGCACCCAGAGTTGGCCCAGGGCCCAGCACCTGGATGGTGCAAGCTCTTGGGGTGTAGGAACCCCCCGACTATCATTCTCCCTCTGTCCACAAGCCTGTGGCTCTGCTCTGGGCTCTGGCAGTTTCTCGGAATCCAGAGAAGTCCAGCTCCCTGGCCAGCAGGTCAAGGAGCTCCCGGGGCATGGGGACTGTGCTTGACCTGGGGACAGAGGCTGGAACTGACTAGGGCAGCGCCCTCCATCCCCCGTCACCCTTCAGGCACTACCTGCGTCCTCGGGACTGGGAAGCCCTTACGGTGTTAGCCGTGCCTGGTGCAATGGGTGGCCCACAGCAGGTGTAGTGACAGGGACAGACACTCAGTCACCTTCAAGGAAGTGGTGGCAGCTGCCCTGGACCTCACTCATCCACTCACCTGGCAGATGGTTACTAAACCCTGACATGTGTCACGTGCTGTCCTTGGCACCAAGGACCTGACAGCCACACAAGACAGCACCTCCCACGTCCCTCATCTGAGCCCCTTTCATCTCCACGGGGGGTCGGCTGTCTCCAGGTGCTGCCCCCTCTTCCTGCCCCCCGACCTGTGGTGCTCTCTCCACTGACAACTCCACCTAGGGGACTCCCCATTTCCAGGAACCCTGACCTGACGAGCGAGCTGGGTTCCAGGGGGCTTCTCTCTGTCTCTCTCTCTCTCTCACCCTGCTGTGCAGAAGCCCAGCCAAGCTCCCGTGGTCCTCATGCTGATCTGTGTACAGTCCTGTCTGACCCCCACTGTGAGTGCCCATGAACAGGGAGGGCTCCAGGGCTTCTCTGAGCCCCTGCACCTACCGTCCCTGGGTTCCCACGGATGCTCAGTGAAGTTTTGTGGAGACAATAAATGAGACATCAGTATGACGATAGGCCCTGGGTTCTAGGTGCCCTTTACTGGCCTTCACAGTGGCTGCTGAGGAGGACAGAGCCGGCCAGCGTGTCCAGGCTCGTCTCCAAGACAAGCAAACAGTGACGGTGACAAGTGTCCCGTGGACACTGCACGGTACAGCCACCTGTAGTCCCAGCAACTCTGCAGGAGGAGGCAGGAGGATGAAAGTTTGAGAGCAGCCTGGGAAACTCAGCAAGTCCCTGTCTCAAAATTAAATTAAAAAAAAAGGGCTTGGGGTAGGGCTCCGTGGTAGAGCACTCACCGAGCATGCAAGGAGGAGCCCTGGGTTCAGTTCCCAGTGCCCAAAAGAAAACAGTGTGACTTCAGACCCCTAAGTGCATACCAGGTGCTCACCGCTCCACCCTTCCCAGTGGGGGCTCCTGATCTGGACAAACTATCCTTTAAAACAGGCTTGTCAAAAACATATGCATATGTTGCCGTGTAACCCACCCCAAACCAGTGACTTCAACTACAGAAAGTCACGGCCACACAGTCTGGAGGCTGCAGTCGGAGATGGCCGTGTGTGCTGGGCCACGCTCCCTCCAAGGGCGCCAGGGAAGGGCCTCTCCCTGAGCCCCTGGCAGCTCCTGGCTCCTGGCAGAGGTGCTCCAGCCGCACCAGGCTTCTCCCTGTGCTCCAGTGTGTCCAAGTTCCCCGTTTATACGGACACAGTCATTTTGGATTAGGGCACCCCTGTGACCTCATTTTAACTTAATTACCCTTGTGAAGGCCCTACCCCAACACAACATATGACTTTGGGGTGGGGAGGGGAGCACAATTTACCCCAAATGGGCAGCCAGGGGCCCGATCGACGGAAATTCCTGCACGCTCTGTGATCGTCTGCCCCTCCTCAGCCAGCATGGAACAATTGTTGCTCATACTTTGGAGATGAGGATTCCAGAATGTTCCGCACTCACACAACCTCGATGATTTATCCCTACATGATAAGAAATAAAAATCAATAGAAAAGATAAACCCAAACCCATGGGGAAAACAGGAAACCCTTTAAGACGCGGAGAGTCCAATGTTCATGTTTTGATTCACATTTTGTCCATTTGTGGATCTGCCTTCAGCAAGGCCCTGACGCCAGGGGCTGGGTGGGCGGTGGGTGACATCTGGAGAGCTCCTTGGTGAGGACCCCATGGAGGCTGATGTGAATCTGAGGATTCCCGTGGGTGCATAGGAGGCTGGCCGACCTCAGGCCTCGGGGTGGAAGGCCGCTCTGCGTCCTGACCAGGGAAGACCTGGCCGGTGCGGCCTCCTTCTCCACAGACCCGCGAGAGCTGGACTCCGACAGAATGGCAAAGTGGAAATTCGTGCCTGCTGCTTGTGTAACGCCTAGACGTTACTTGCGAGAGGCGAACAACAGGAGCAGAGCGAAGCCGTACATATGTTAAATTCACATCAGTAATAAAGATTAAGTAGAAGTTAATAGCATCCCAGTCATGCTTGTGGAGGTAATCTCCTTTCTGAAAATTCAAAATTAGATTTGGAGGATCGAAGCAAACAGGGGGTGAGACTTTGGCGTAATATTTTAATCAAATTGTCATGAATGAGTGGATACAATTAAGAATTCTGTCAGTCAAAGTGCCGAGGCCCTTTTGTTAGTCAGCAGTGGGAGGGGTGCGCAGGGCCATCTTGGGGAGAGATTAAACTTGACCTTTCCCAGGATCTTCATCTGTGACCCTCTGGCTGGGCTTTGCCTGTCAGATGACCATTTGAAAAAAAAAAAAAAAGGTATATGCACATGCGTGTGTACATGTGTGTGTGCATCCATTTCTCTGTGCACGCTGTGTGCGCCCTTATGCATGCATACACATGGGTGTGTGCGTGCATGTGTGCACGTGTACATGTGTGCATGGACAAAACGTGTGTAAGCACCTGTGTACATACACGTGTGGACATGCGTGTGGGAGGCATGTAGTGAGAATGCAGAAACTGGGACAAACAAAGGATTTAAGCTGAGGCACTCCCCGCAAAACCTGGCCGCAAGTGCTACCTTCAGTCTCGTAGTCTCACACCTTTCCTTGTCTGTGCAGCTAGCGACAGGCGTTGTGTGTGTGAATAACCATGTGTGTGGCATGGGTCCACGTGAGCACTTCTGGGTAGCTCCAAGCTGTGTCTGCACGCGGGTTAATTTCATCCAAGGCTGTCTGTGAGCGAGGATGTAATTGACATCCACGAATGAGTGAGTGACCGCATGCATTTGCTAACTTTGTCTCTAATGTCATTCTGCAGGCAGAGTGACTCCTGAGCCGGGTCGCACACCCTGCTGTCTCTTCTTTCCCTGCTTTGCAGTTTTCAAGAGCTGTCTCTCACAGTCCCTCTTAGGATGGTTGAGACTTCAGGCAAAATGTGCTCTTTCTCTCTTTCTACCACCCTCCCGTCACCTTCCTGTTCCCCACATAACACTGATTTATTTCTAGTTTTGATCCGTGCTGCTGGGGTGGTGGGGAAAGACATTGGCAAAAATATCTTCCCTGCTTCCGTCCGCAACCATTGGCTGTAGGTAGGTGTCTCTTATTTATCAGTGATTATAAATCAATAAGATCTCAGAACAGCAAGATGAGCCAGGCTCCCCAAGCCTCTGGAGTTACAGACTTCAGCATGCATGAATGCAGTGTGTCGGATGCAGAATTTATTATTTTAAGCAGATTCAAGGAGATCTGAGGTTCTTTTTTTTTTTTTAATTTATTTTCTCCAAGGTGGCGGCTGCTATCGCTGCTCCATCTCCCCTCTTCAAAACTGTGTTTGGGAAATAGACAAGTGCTTGCGACATAGGATGACAATGTGTAATCAGTGTCCCTGTGGTTTATTTTACCTTTTGTTGTGGAAGAGAAAAAAGTCAGAGTAACTTATAGTGCTCCCTCCACTTGGGTGAGCATTTTGAGGCCGAAGGACCTAATTATTTTTTAACACTGCCTTTACTGCATTTGCCTGGGGAATTATTTCAAATCAACTGACAGACCTATTGTGCTTGTGACATCACAGCAACTGGCTTTTTACACTGAAAACAAGCCTTCTGTTAATTCAGCAATAACACACCCCGCACGCAAAAATTGCATTAGCAGCGTCTAACCCGAGCGCTGAACACATTCAGAAATCAACCACTATTGCACTACAGGGGTTGAAAGGGAATATGCATCAAAATGCCTGGCATTTAATTTTTCCCCCCTTCTTCAGGAATTTAGCCAGTGAAATATAGCTGCCAGTGTCCCAGGCCTGCGTGCTCCTGCAATATGCTCTCGATCAATCAGATTTGCATAACTAAACTGTCTGAGAGCCCGCTCCGCTGCCCAGGTGCAAGGCCATTTGCATATAGAACAGTGAGGAGGTCCCAGGAGTCACTTCAGACCGGAGCGACTGCTGAGCCCGCAGTCCACACAGCCCAGGAAATGAAATTGGAATGACAAAAAAAAGGGAGAGCTCGCCTGGAAGGGTGAAATATGCAGGCGCACCGCAAAGGTTATGTAGAGATTGCCAGGCGGCCGCTGCTGGCTGTGGCAAGACCCCGCGTCCTCTGTAGCCACACCAGGGGGTGGGCGGTGGTGCAGGTTGAGGTTCTGGGGCCTCCCTTCCCCCGTGCTGTCCCCTTGAGCCTGTGGCACCATCCTGGGACTTTCCTGGCCTTCCCTTACGTGAGCAAAGACTTCCTGGAGCCTGGTCCCTTTGTAAGACAGCCTTTCCAAATGGATGCGAGGTCTGGGGCTCTGTCCCCCACCTAGCAGGGACTGGTCATGCTTCCTGGTCACCACAAAGTAACTGCTTCATAAGTGCCAAGTCCCCAGTGCAGAGGGTCACTGTCTCACCCAGCCTTACACCAGCCCTACCAAGCGGGGCCATGATCACCTGCATTTTCTGGGATACTGAGAGAGGTCAAGTCAGTATGGCCAGGAAGTTGGTGGCACAGAACCCAGTCCTGGAAGTCAGGGAGACGAGCGAGTTATCCAAGGTGATGGTCAAGCCTCTGGGTTTTCTTGTCCCAGTCAGGTGGGGACATACTCCGCTCGCCTTCCCTTTTGAAAAGGGCCAAAGATTCAGCATCAGCTTCCTGCGGGGTCACAGCAGGATCCCTGTGGGCCCTTTTGCCTTCTTGGGTTGCTTCCTTTGTAAGAAAATTTTATAAATGACATTTTGCAATGAAGATGAAGATAGTTTAGGGTGGACTCCTTCGTATCCGATGCATGTTTTTTCTTCTGATTTTAAAACATATTAGCATTAAGATATTTCGGTGAACCCCTAAAAGTAATTCAGGCTCTAGGCCGTGTGCCTGGGTGCCCAGGGCAGATGTGGCCCATTATGCTGATCCCATGGTCTCTGGGGCAACCTCCCATCTCCCAGGCTGGAGGGACGCTGCAGGCCAGGGCCACACACCTGTGAGGTCAACGGAGCCTCACAGGGGGCCTCAAAATGTGAATCTCCTATAACTGTCAGGTGTCCCTGAACGTTCTTCCAAGTTCTTTTACAACCAAGTAAAAATCGTTCTTAGCTCCCTGACCTAGCAGACCCCCTGGTGTTGGATTCGGTAATAGGAGAAAAACTCCAGACCCACCTTGTGATAAATAACTATTTTCTTTTTCCTTTATCGATTAGGCGCTGCCTCATTTTGAGGGAGCGGTCCCTTTGTCCGCCCAGTGCTAATGATAGGGCTAATTGTGTCCTCTCACATGCCTTGGGAGTGCAGAGAGCCCTTAAAGCAATGACACTCCTGTCCTCGCCAATATTTTTTTCTCTTCCTCTGGTAGGAAATTGTAATGAAAGTCCTGTCTTTGTTGTCCCCATTTAATGAATATGAATAGGCAAGGGCTCTCTTTTGTGTCTTCTCCCCTGGCACTTGAGGGGAGGGCCTGGGGTGGGTGTGGGGGGGTCAGGTCAGTGTCCCTCTTGGTTTGAATGTCACTTGTTGTCAAGTTGGCATCCTGTGTGGTTCCCATGGCAACGACTTTTTGTGCAGGGGGCAGGGTCAGGCACCTGTGCCCTCCCTGAAAGGACGAGAGAGTGCCTGTGCCCAGTGCTGCTGTCTCTCCTGATGGGTTTGAGCACAACCTTGAATCTGGGAGGATAAAGGGCAAAGAACAGGAAGCGCAAACATGGCGCATCCGGATCACAGGTGGGGGCGGCTGGGCTCCTGGGGACATGGGACGGGGGTGAGCAGCCCAGGCCGGGAGCTGCCAGCACCTTGAGTTGTAGCTGTGCAGGTGGAACTTCACACCTGGTCCCCAGCAGACCGCCTGGGTGTGTTGTTGACAAGCTGTGAGCAGAGAGGGCCCAAGAAGCCCGTGGCTAACCAGAGCCAGGCAGGCCACCTGGGCCTCCGGTCCTCTGCCTTGCTCTGCTTGGGCTGCCTGCTTTGGCTCTGGGGGTACTTCCTTTTCTTTGGGGACCTGTGATTTCTATGGTGGTCTGGAGGCAGCTGCCCAGGTGGACAGCAGGTATCGGCTGTGTTCTGACTCTCTAATCCCAAAGTCCATGGAGCAACGTGTCCATCCATCCACAGCTATGTGCCGAGGTCCTAGTGGGCAGGTGCTGTGGACACAAGGTGCAGAAAACAAGCCACTCTCTGTCCTTGTGGATTTATAGGCTGGTGACAGAGACAGGCATTAAACAAACACTCAATGAGCACAGAATTATTAATGTGGTACATGCCAGCGACACTCAGCCATTACCTCCCGGGCTCCTTTATGTGGTCAAACCAACTCCAGGAGCTAGGAACGCAAAGATCCCTGCTGTGAAACTCCAGCTCTTCATGTGGAGAGCGCTTGGCTCCATCCAGAGTGGCCCAGCTTCTGGGTGGCTCTGCACTTCGGGGTGAGCTTTCTCTGAATCCCATTTCCTCCACCCCAGCAGGGGCTGCTGAGGTCACCTCTAGGTGAGGCTGACATGAGGTGGTGGGTGCAGAGCTCAGGGGACGCAGCGCCCGGCTCAGAAGAGGTGCTTTCGACTGGAGGCAGTTGTGGTTGTCACAGGCGAGGCGGGAGCGGGGGCCACTTTCAGCAGCCACCCTCAAAAGAACCGGGTCCTGGCATCAGGAGACCACCATGCTGCCCCCCACCAGCATGCTGATTTCCTGCTCTGACCCTAGTGGCTGCCATTTGCAATGTGTTTGGCTGTTGGGGCAAGAGAGGTATCGTGGGGGTGACCCAGTGTCATACCCGTGTTCTTGTTTCCTTGGCCCAGGGAGCTTGGCTCCGGGCTGTGTTGGCATTGTTGAGGAGGGACGATGGGCCCATACGATTCCTCACACTCGACTCCCGGGTGACAACTGGGAAGTGGGAGATGGAAGGCGTGCCCAGGCCTAAGTTGATAGGGGACATGCAGAGAAAGAGTCCTGCCTCCCTCCCGCCCCTCCTCCGTTCATGAGTGTTGTCCACAGTGGACTCTTCACTTGGCTGGATACTGGGGATTACTGCACAGACACTTGGATTGACCTCGAGTTTGTGGTCAATAAATATGTGTCAAAGAAACCAAGAATTGCATCCGTGAAGCAATGCTTGTTTGGGGCTGAGCCTCTCAACCCTGGCTGCGCGTGGTCACCTGTGAGGGAGCATTCCACAATGTCCCTGCCAGGGCCCATCTGAGACTCAGTCAATGACCATCTCTGGGTGCCGGTGAGCACCTCCATCCTGGTGGAGGCAGCAGGTGGCAAAGGGCCTGCTGGGAGTTCAGCCAGAGACCCAGCAGAGGCCAGGAAGATTCCAGTCCTGCAGTTTGTGGTCCATCCTGTCCTCTCCCAAGGCCACTACCCTCACCTTGATGTCCAGAAGGGCCGGGAGCTCAGGGTGGGATGCTGTGAGACATTGCATTATGCAGCCCCTCCCACCGAGGGGCTGGATCTGGGATGGTCTTGTGACTTGCAGTCGAGGGTTGAGACTCAGAGGGATCCTCTCACCTGTCTGAGGCCGCTCCTCTGTTAATGCTAGGACCTTCCTGGGACAGCTACCACATCCTTTCTGCAGAAGGGGACACGGGGGAAAGTCACAGTGCCATGGTTCTGATGCCACCCCGGAACAGAAGGGGCGGGGCTGGGATTCAGACCCAGATCCCCTGCTTTCAAGTCCAGGGTGCCTCAGTTCCAGCACAGCTACACAGTTTGTTGAAAGCGAGGGGCAGGATTCTGGGTGTGAGCCCCCTCTGCAGGACTCCAGAGCTGCTCAAAGGAGGGAGAAGTCATTCCAGACCTTCCTGGAGTTTAAAACCAGTTGACACCCACAAGCCCTCCCGCCTGGGCTTGAGTTTGAGCAGGTGAGTGCTGAGAGTGCCCAGGACCGTAGGAAAGAGCAGCCCGGACCAGGAGTCAGGAAGGCCACCAAGGAGGGGCGGGAACGGCGTGTGGGTGATGCACAGGATTCCGAGGAGGAAGGGTTGGGGGGCACTTAAAGTGAGGGCACAAACCAGCAAAGGGACAGATTCGAAGAAAAAATTCACACACTTGATACTTGATTGCTGGTGGCAGATCACCCTGGAGTCCACGGTCAGCTGAATGGTTCTGCTGGCCTGGGTCCCTTTCCATCCACCTCGCCAGTTGGGTCAGCGGTCAGGGAAGGGGGCTGGTTGTCCAGGATGGCCTCTCATGCCTGGATACTGCAGTGACTTTCCATCATCCACCAGGCCAGCCTGGCTGGTCCTCTCCGCAGCTAGCCATGATCTAGGTGTGTGCCTCTTGAAGCCTAGAGGGGCACCCCCATCGCTTCCAGCTCACTGGGATGGTCTCTGCAAGTCACAAGGCCAGCCCAGAGTCTCGAGATGGGGACAGATTCCACCTCCGTGCCGGAGGAATAACTGGGGCTAATTGTGCCAATGATTTTCCTCCCTTCTTCCCTATCTCTCTGCTTCTCCCTCTCTCCTCTCTTTTTTTCTTCCCCTTTTTCCTTCTATGCATATTAATTAGGTGCCCATCTTGGGCTATCACCATGTTAGAGTCAGAAGGAAATGAGATTTGGCCTGTCCTGCCTCATAGACCTTGTGTTCCAGCAAAGAGAGGCATGGGTCACCCAGCCACCTAAAGCCTGGTTACGTATTGTGGCAATGCTGTTTAAAGGCTGGGGTCGAAGCCACGTGGAAAACAAGTTGCTGATTCTTCTGAGTTACATATGGAGCTGTCCATGATGGGCAGTGCCACTCCTAGCTATACACTCCCCCCACTGAGATCAGATACTCAGACAAAAACTTGCAGGCAAATGTTATTGCAGCACTAGTCTCAAAGACAGAAAGGTGTGAAAACCCAAATATCCATCAGTCATGAAATAAAATGTGGCATACCAGACAGTGCACCATGATCCAGCCACACAGGGGGGGCAAGCACTAGCACGTGCTACAGCGTGGTTGGACCTGGGGAAGACACATGAAGAAGCTGGTCACCGGCTGCACCACCCCACGGGTCTGAAATGCCCAGAACAGGCTGACCCACAGGGACACAGAGCAGACTGTGCTGGCCAGGGGCAGGGGAGTGAGTGCTGACGGGCCCCAGGCTCCCTTTTAGGGTGATGAAAATGTTCTGGACCTAGATGACAGTGATACTAGCACTGCACTGTGAAAGTTCCAGAAGTCAGGGAATTGTACACTTCAGTATGCTCCAATGGTGACTTTTGACTGTGAGCTTTATCGCGTCACACACACACAAGTCAATTGGGTGATCCGGGGACGCGCAGGACAGGCGACAGGATCCTGATCTGTTCTCCCCAGGAAATGGTGCTGGGGTCGAGACTCAGAAGCGCCTTGTCTCTTGGAAGCTGGGGCTCTCTGCTCGGAGGCCACTGTCCTCACATGTGCACACTCTGAACCTGCCCTCAGGAAAAGCCTGCTCTGTGACTGTCCTGTGGACCTCATGTGTCTGGGTGTCCCCCAAGGGCCACAGCTGGACACCAAGGAGCTGTGTGAGCTGTGCTGATGTGGGGTTCCCTGCTAGACTCCGTGGGCTCCTGGTAGCCCCAGTCTCCGAGTGCCTCCCCTTCCCTCTGGGTGTCCCCTCAGCTCAATGACACCAGTGCCAGGGGCTCCCAGAGCCCAGAAGGCCAAGCCACTTGGTCCACAGCCTCACTTCCTGCTGTGTCTGTGCTGGCCCCTCACTGCCACCAGCTGCTGCTTCCCTTCTGATGCCCCATCCCTTCTGCAAGGCTGAGAGGCAGGGCCCCCCTCCCACCGGACCCCCACCAGCGTTGCCAGCTCTTGGCGGCTGAGAAGTGCTGACTGTCCTCTTTGCCCAAGGTCCTCCTCTGTCCCTTCTCCCCAGGGCCTTGACACAGCAGCTGGTACTGCAGCCCGCCTGCTGCCGTGGGCATCTGCCGGGCCTCCTCTGTCCCCAGGATGTGACCCAGGCACTGCTGCTGGCATGAGCTGGTGGGAAGACAGACACCTGCCTCTCCGCCTCCCTCGGAGCTCTGCTGGCCTGCCCTTTAAGATTTTTTGTGGCTCTTGCCAAATCCGTGAGGCTGGAGGTGCAGTGGCCCCCCTTATGCACAGGGAAACCATTCCAGACCCCCATGTCTGAAACTGTGGGTAGCACTGAGCTCTACATACCGTCCTGCTTCTTGTCTGGACTTACCTATGGAAGGTTACAAATCAGACCTGGTAAGAAATCAACAGTGATAACTAATAATAAAATAGAGCAATTACAATGACATACTATGATAAAAGGTATCCGAAACTGATGAGTTGTTTGTTTCTAGAATTTTCCATGGACTGTTTTTAGCTGTCAGCTCGCAGTGGGTAGTTGAAACTGCCAGCAATGAGCCCACGGGCAGGAGGGACTCCTGTAACTCTGAGTTCTGAGGAGCCCTTGGGACTTCTGAGAGTGGCCAGTGATTGTCCCATGTGGGGCGCTGGCCTTGGGCTAAAGGGAGGGGCCGGCGGACAACCCAGGAGGGTCTGTGCTGGCCTCCTCACTGCCCTGTGAATGGCTCCTTCCTTCTAAGTGCAGGATCCCTTCTGCGAGGATGCCTGGCGAGGCCCAGGCCGTTAGGTCTGGTGGGTGTTAGAACTGGTCACATCCACGGGCCACTTCCCACCTGCCACCGCACCTTCCAGCTTGGCGGGTTCCATGGGGGGACCCTGGGGGAGGGCTCTGGCTCTGGAGCAGAGCGATGGGGAGCTCTGGGAGGCTCCTTGTCCCAGTCTTGGTGTCTAGGTTGAGATTATGGCTTGGGGATAAGAGTCCATTTGTCTGCTGCGTTCCCACAGTCTAATTGGAAAAGTGGAATTACCACTTACGACTGATGGTAACGGAGCGTCTTTAAGCGATGAAGCTAAAATGAGCTGTGAAGTTACATCCAGGAGCCGGCCACTTTGACTGCAGCGAGAGGTTTTTATTTGAGATTAGAAAATGAAAATGACCGATCAATGCAGTAAGAATAGAATGAATGGCGTTTCGACTGCACTACGGGAAGATGTGGCTGAGGATCAAGATGTGCCATTTACCTCCCCGCCAACTCCACTCCTCACACGGAGCGGCAACATACACAAACACACAGTGCATCGTAAGCGGCAGAGATGCTGCTCAGAGTCTCCGATAAACCTGGTGGAGATAAAGTGGGCCTTGGGGAAGTTTGACAGGAAGCCAGGACCTCCCTCCGCAGGCCTCCTCCCTCAGGAGGAGGCGGACGCCTTAGCCCCGTGTCCTTCTGTAAACCCCGAATGCCGTGGGCTTCTGCATTTTTAATTGGAAAAGTCAGGTCATGATTTTAATTAACAAGCTGGGGCTACCAGGAACGGGTTGTTCTCACAAATGCTAAATCAAGTAGTTATGATGATGAAATAAATAGTCCCAAATAGGAAACGGAGCTGAGGAAAGCAGCAGAAGTCAGACACTGCTGTGAGACTCAAGTTCATTCCTTGAGCTATTGACGTGGACGGCAGGACTTGCAAGCGCGGATTGTTTGTTTGAGCCTCGTGTTTTGAACACCTACTATGCACCACGTGCTGTGGACACGGTGCTGAAAAAGCAGACACCAAATTCCTGTTTTCTATGGAGACTTCATTTCAGTGGAATGTATAAAAACAAGTCTTTTTTACAGAATGTGATGGGTGTTGCAGGAAAAAATAGATCGGGGAAGTGGGGCGCACAGTTGCTCAGGCGTAGTTTGCATTTTTTCCCAGGATCATTGGGGCAGGCGGGAGGTGAGCACAAGGGGAGATGGAGTGAGGAGGGCAGGTGTCTGGGGAGGAGCAGAGGGAACAGTCAGTGCAAAGGGACTGGGGCACCACATGCTTGTGTCCAGAGTGTGGGGAGAGGTCACACGAGTGTGTGGCACCTTCAGCAGCCTGCTGAGAGTAAGCGGCACAGCTGGGCAGGCTGCAGCTCAGGGCGAGGCTGAGAACATGACCAAGAGTCCAATCTCTTTGTTCCTGTCTTCATCCGCCTCCCCTGTCCCAGGCTATGGGGAGGTGAAACCTCCGACAAACCTGGTGGAGATAAAGTGGGCCACTGAGCCGTCCTCAGGAAGGTTCTGAAAGGAGAGCTGGGGCCTGTTTCTTGCCCCCCGTGAGCCCCTCGCCTCCCTCCACTGTCTGCATCTCCAGCTTCTGCGCCCTGGTTCCAGCTGCCTTGCCTGCTCCTGGCTTCCTGAAGACCCTGGATTTCTCCAGCTCTGCTGCTCTTCTCTCCAATCTGTCCCCCCACAGTGGCCAGAGGGGCCTCCCAGAAACACGAATCTGATTATGTCATCATTCTCCAACTGGAATCCTTCGACCATCTCCGTGGCTCTAAGAACCAGGCTGACTCCCTCACGGGAGAACATGACGCTGCCTGCCCAGTCCTGCCCCCCCCCCCAGCCTCCTGCTCCTCCCTCGAGGCCTGCGTGGCCCCCGGGTCCTCCTGCTCCCAGACACACCGGGGGCCTCCTGTCCCATGTCCTCCACACGCGTCCCCCTGTCTCCAACTGGTGCGGTGCCTTCTTTTCTGCCTGGTTCAACCTCTCCACTCCTCTAAGCTCAGTTCAAATGTCCCTTCTTGCTTCCCCGATGTCCAGTCTCTTATCCCTCACCCCTGGTCAGTCGTGGCCCTGTCTGATGTCACCACTGCTGTGTTTTCTGCACCACCTCCCGTGGCATGTTTTACATTTATTTTCCTGACTGTGTGTTCATTGCGCTAACCATCGAGACCCCGGCACGGATAGACACCCCCACCCCAGACCCTCATCTGCTGGGTCCACTCTCACAGTCCCCTGGTGCCTGACCCCCAGAAGGAACCCCATAACAACTTTTTGAAGGAATCACATCTCCTCCCTCTGCCTGATTTCCTCAAGAACATATTTTCTTCTTTAGGCTGAATATATTCTTATACATTGCCCCAAACCCCATAGAAACCGAATACCTAAAGACCTGGGTTTCTAGCTACACCAGAATGAGGTAGGCCAGCTACGTATTTGGGTGCCAGGAAGAATCTAAGCTAAAACCTTGCTCACGCCCCTGGGACTTATGACCCTGAGCCAGGGGCCCCCTTCAGATCCCCACTCTGTCATCTGCTCAGTTATTTTCCCTCGACTTACTGACTTGGGAACCATAATGATCCAAGCTGGGTCACATTTCCATGCCACGGTCTTTTTTTTTTTTTTAATTTCTTAACTTTTTTTAATTGATTTTTTTTTAAAAAAATAAATGACAGCGGAATGCATTACAATTCTTATTACACATAAACAGCACAATGTTTCATATCTCTGGTTGTATATAAAGTATGTTGACACTAATTCGTGTCTAAAATACATGTACTTTGGATACTGATGTCCATCACATTCCACCATCCTTGCTAATCCCCTGCCCCCTCCCTTTGCCTCCCACCCCTCTGCTTTATCCAGAATTCATCTATTCCTCCCATGCTCCCCCTCCTTACCCCACTACGAGTCAGCTTCCTTATATCAGAGAAAACTTTCGGCATTTGGTTTTTGGGGATTGGCTAACTTAGCATTATCTTCTCTAACTCCATCCATTTACCTGCAAATGCCATGATTTCATTCTCTTTTATTGCAGAGTAATATTCCATTGTGTGTATAGGCCACATTTTTTTAAATCCATTCATCCACTGAAGGACACCTAGGTTGGTTCCACAGTTTAGCTATTGTGAATTGTGCTGCTATAAACACTGATGTGGCTGTGTCCCTGTGATATGCTGATTTTAAGTCGTTTGGGTATAGACCAAGGAGAGGGATAGCTGGGTCAAATGGTGATTCCCATGCCATGGTCTTGCCGAACCCTTTCCCCAGAGCCCAGCCCTTAGTTGGCTCTGATCTATGTCCCTTCCACATTCAAGCACCCTGGCTGGGGCCTTTTAGAGAACAAACACACCTTGAGAGATGCTCCCCCAACTTCTGTGTCTTTGCATCAGGGTTTCATGTTTCAGCTTTGTCACCTGAACTAGATCTTCTGGGACCCTCCGATGTCTGGATTATCTTGGGCTGCCTGTGCTGGGTTGGTTTTCTGCACTCCTGCTAGCCTCCTAGACTGTCCTAGGCTCAGGACATGTTCTTCCTTTCTATTTAAAGTACACATCTCCTAAAAAGCTCATAATTGGGTCTTAAGGATTTTAGCTCAGTCTAAAATCTCTGTGTTTTAATTAGAATATTTAGCTCATTTATATTTAATGTAATTATTGTCATTGGGCTTGAGTCTGCTATCTTGGTATTCATTTTCCATTTGTCTCATCTGATTTTTGTTTCTCTTTTCTTTCCTCTTTCTTTCCCCTTCTTCCTTCTTTTTAAAAAAGTATTTGATTTTTTTAAACCCATATCCCTTTCCCCTCAGGGGACTTTATGCATATGTTAGATTATTCAGTATTGTATAGATTGCTTAGGCTTTTCAAATTTTTTCCTACTCCTTTTCTCTCTGTATATCAGTTTGTATATCAGTCTGTTGCAATTAATTTAGTTTTACTTTTTTTCCTCTTTTCATTTTGCTGAAAAACCTATCCAGTGAATTTCTCATTATATTTAGATATTTTAACATATTATATTTTCAGATATTTTATTTTTTACTTCATGAATTTTTATTTGCTTCTTTTTTAAAGTTTCTATTTTCTATTTTACAGACGTTTCCCATCTATTATGTCCTTACCATATCTATTGTGTCATTGAAATCCTTAAGTGCATTTCTTATTATTTTCTGCTGATTCAAAACTCTCTGATGTATTTGTACTAGGTCTATTTTTTTCCCTATTCATTATCGATTACGTTTTACTTCTTCTTCTCCTGTCTGGCAAGTTTTGCTTATATGCTAGACATTGTGAATGTTACTTTGAGAAGAGTCTAGATTTTTTTTTTTTTTTTTTTTTTTTTTTTTTTTTTTTTTAGAGATTGCTGGGGTTTGGTTTAGACCAACTTGATTCTTTTAAGGCTTATTTTAAAACTTTCCTTTTGTGGTCTAGTGTAGACTTTCCTGAAGGGTCAGCATGGCACTGCTTCTAAGGGGTGGACTTTCTGGAGATTTAGCTGAATAGCTAGCGGGTTTGCTGAGGTCAAACAGCTGGGACATTTTCATGTGGCTTCTCTCTGGAGAAGCTCCGTCACTGGGGCTGTCTATGTACAGGGCACAGGGAATCCAAACTGCAGGCAGAGTTGCTGTCGCAGTCGAGGCGAGGAGGTCAGGTCCTGTTCATGGGAACCTCCTCTTCCCTAATGTTGTGCTCCTGTAGCTACTAAAGTCACAGGGATGTGTTCTGAGCGCACACGTGCAATTCAGGACGGGAGGAGGGTCTGGAGTACTCTGGGAAGTGAGGAGAGTCAGGCCATTCACTCTACCTGCAGAGTAATCTGTGTTGGTGGGTTTCAGCCGTCAGCTCTCTAGATGGTAATGCTCATCCTTTTGCCCATCTCCCATACTCCAATGCAGTTGTGCAAAGAAGGGAAAGGTCGTAGGGCAGAAGCCGAGAGAGTACTGAGTCAGGACACAGACACACGGGTCTGGTTTCTGATTTCATCCCTGACCTCAGGCAAGTCTTCTAACCTCTCTGTCCCCCAATTTGTTCATTTGTAAAATAATAGTAGCCTACTCATGAGATTGTTAGGAAAATGCAATGGACCCAGGAAGTGAGAGGAATGAGGTAATGGGCAATACTTCTCATGTTATTAGTTTTTTTTTTTTTAGAGAGAGAGAGAGAATTTTTCAATATTTATTTTTCAGTTTTCGGTGGATACAACATCTTTATTTTATTTTTGTGTGGTGCTGAGAATTGAACCCAGCGCCGCGCGCATGCCAGGCGGGCACGCTGTCACTGGAGCCACATCCCCAGCCCTCGTATTATTAGTTTTGATAGACTCTGTGTATTAAGGGTTTCCCATTTGCCAGACCCTGTCCTGAGAGCTGTGCTTGTGCTGGCTCATTAACCTTCACACCTAGAGTCCAACCAGAAGGTCGCGGTCATCACCTACGTTCTGCAGATGAGGCAGAGAGTTTCCCAGCTGGTGCCGGAGCTGGGACCCCAGGTCTGCCTTGTTCTGACACTGAGCACACGGTGACCATGGCATGCTGCCTGTTTCTCACTGGTGACATTTCTCAATCTTGTCCAAGATCCCTGAGCATGGAGATGTGGTACGCCCAGAAAACCATTGGTGGGGGGGCTGGAGTCGATGATACACCCCATCCCCACCACTGGCAGAAGCCCTCGCTCTGGGTTCTGGTCCTTCCAACTCCTCGCCCACCCGACCAGATGGGGTGTCAGATACGGTGGAGAACCTCTGCAGGACTCAATGTCACTCAGCAGAAACGAGAAAACAGGCTCTGGTTGGGAACCTGGTGTCTTCCCCTGGTGGAGACACCAACTGGTGTGTGTTCCCCGAGGGAACTGCCTGCATCGGTCCCAGGGCTCAACTCTACAAGTAGCATTTGTGGAAAGATTGACACTCTTTTTTTTTTGGATACTGGGATTGAACCCAGAGGTGCTTAACCACTGAGCCACATCCCCAGCACTTTTTTTTTTTTGTTGCATATTTTACTTTGAGACAGGGTCTTGCTAAATTGCTTAAGGCCTTGCTACATTGCTGAGGCTGGCCTTGAACTTGTGATCCTCCTGCCTCAGCCTCCCGAGCTGCCGGGATTATAGGTATGCACCACCGCACCTGGCAGGCTGACCAACACTCTTGAGCAAACCGCCTGGCTTGTGTTTACGCAGCCCTCACTCACATCACCTCCTTTTGATTCTTTAATAAATGCAGGAGACAGCTATAGCAGATATTGTAATTGTGCTTAAAGGTGAGGGAGTACCGTCCACAGCACCAGCGTTGTGATGAGGGCTCTGTACTGACCACCTCAGTCTTCACACAGACTGGACACAGAGGAACCACCTTCTTCTCCACTGATGGATAAGAAACCAAGAATCAGCACTTTGCCCAAGGTCACACAGCCAGCAAACGTCACAGTAGGGACCAGAGGCCAGGCAGACTGGCCCCAGCTCCTCCTGAGGACAGGCCTGTGGCCTTTTGAAGGCCAACGACTTTGCCTGAGGGGACATCACTCATCATGGACAGAGCCAGAGTTTCCACCCAGACCTCCTGCTCCTTCTCCCTGCCCCAGGACTTTCCACAGTCCACTTGGTCATATATTATTTATAGTGATTTTTAGGGGCACAGGTCTTCTTTTGAAGAAGTACTGGAAAAAAAGATGCTAAGACCACGTTTCCAAAAACCACATTTTAAAAAGTGTGACCAAGTTTTGCTGAGATAACAAAATCTTAAGGACGGTTATAATCTTCAGCCCAGGAAGAAAATAAAATAAAATAAAACAATCCACCTCCTTTTCTAGGTCTTCTTGATTTGTATAGATTTTGAAACATCAGAGTCATCTTCTCACGTAAGGCATCACAGGGCGATTTGGTGTTCTAGCCCCTGTTCCCGGGTCTTGTTGTGCCCGTGTTGCTCTGCTCTTGACGCGTGTACTGGCGTTTACAGAGAGATTTGGAGGTCAAGGCCTTTCCCAGGACCCCAAAATGACCACCACGGTTCCTTTCCTCCAAAATGTGAGCTCTTTCCCTCCCACTCCTCCCTAGAGGTCTTCTTTTCCCTCCGCGCTCACATACAGAAAAACCGAGGAAGCTATCCAGTGCAGACCGGCCATCGACCATGATGGCCAGCGCTGGCCTCCCGGGCTGCTTCCCTGGACTTATGAGGCCCCGCTGAGGTTTCCAGAGGGAGAAGAAATCCTGTCTCAAGCCTCAGCATCCACCGGTGGGCGTGTCCAGCCTGCGGCTTGCCCTGCGGCTTTGAGACTGCAGAGTTAACTTCTGATGAGTTTCCAGCTGTCGGCCGTCCTGCCAAATGCAGCCTGGCCAGCCTGCCCTGCCTTTCACGCCATGAGCCAGGTCACAGTTACTGTCTGTGATCTACTGGCTGAGCTCCGCTGGACAACCCTGACTGGGACCCACGGTCTGGAAATACACCAGACCACCCCTTTGTGTCATCCCTCCCACCCTGTGGATGTGTCCTCCAGATGTGGGTGCCCCTGCCTCCTGTCCCGCCACACCCAAACAGGGAACCTCTTGCTCTGTGGAAGCCAGTCTTGTAGCTCCCTGCAGAGATGGACTTCTTCCACCTTCACCCCAGGGGAACTTACTAGAAAGAAAGAAACGTGCTGACTCAGCCCACGTGGGGAGAGCCAGCTGTTGGTGGGCTCCAACGCTGCTTTGGATGTTGAATAAAAAAAAAAAAAAAGAAAGAAAGATGCGTAGACTAACTGGGCCATGCCCACGCCTGCCCTCCCTAATATCGATATTTTCCCTGTTAATTTCCAGGCGTGAGCGTGTGCGGGTTCTCCAGTGCGTGTGCACCCGAGGAGGCAGAGTACCCACCGTCTGAGCCTTGGGCTTGTTGATTTTCCGTCTCCTGGGAACTGGAGAGAAGGAAGTGTGACACACACACTCATAGGTATGTCACCTCCGAAGGATCCCAGGCGTGGAGTTTGAAGAGTCAACTCTCATTCAACATTCTTTCCCCAAGTTCAGCGATCAGACAAATAGACATATGGAAGTTGCTAAAGTTAGGTACCACAGATAGGGGAAAGATGTTCACACGGCGCCCGCCTTCTCAAGCCCTCTCCGCACAGAATACCATCCTGTTAAAAACGGTCTATTTTTATGGAACTCTTTTGCTTATATTGAGATATAAAATTATTAGTCTGAGGTTGGCTCCCATCATCCGAGCTTCAGATTCTTGGCAGAGTTGCTTACAGTCTGTTCCAGTCACTCATTGCCAGGGACAGAGCCCGCACAGGAGCAAAAAATAGGTCCTCCTGCTGAGCTACCAGGAAGGCGACGAGCGAGAAGAATTTAATACCCTGGCCTTAAGGAAGTCTCTGTGTTCTCCTCAGACAGACTTGCCCTTGGTAGGTGACTGATAATATGAAATTATAGAGTTTCAGCGGGTATCAGGGAGGTAGCGGAGGAGCCTTGGCAGGCAGTGGCCCTGATAGGAGAGTTTTGCATATAAATTACATATGCATATGACATTTAGCTCCAACTTTACATGTGTTTTGGAGGCTGGATGCAGTCTTGTCCCTGCCGGTCTGTTTGCTTTTCTTCTTGCTGCATCAATATTAATCCTGCTGTTCCAGATCACTCTGAAGAAAAGCCTGGGTTTTCTTTATTTGAAACAACTCGTAGGGACACTGGGGCCGTGTCCCTAGCCATCGGTTCATTATTTATTTATTTTTTCTGTGAATCTCGCATCTCCTAGGCAGGAAAGCATATCCTGTCTTCTGTTCTGACTGAGGGATTTGAAGGGACGCCCCCGCCCCACCACTTACTTCCTTTTGAGTGGGCTCCTGAGCGGTGTCCATGAACACTTTCATGGACAAGTGTTCTCGTCAACTCTCGGGCTCTCCTTAGCACTTCCAGAAACTTCCTACCAGGGAGTACTGTGAGGTGAGGGCAAGGTGTTTGGAAGCATCTTCCAGGTGTGCCAGGTGATTTAGGAGCATGGGGACATCCTGGGTATGACACCCTGAGGCCCTCACAGGCTCGCGGTACCCAGGAGCTTGACAGGCCTTGGGGAGGGTGTGCGGGCCCTTCCCTTTTCTGAGACAGAAAGAAGGGCTACAAAGTGACTTGTTTGCGGCCAGTGAGTTTGGGGCTGATCTGGAACTAGAACTCAAGTCATCTGAATCCTTCACCAAAACTGTCCTTGCGAAACGCCGCCTCTGGGCCAAATCTGGCCGACCACCTGTTTTTTCGCCAGGCCTGCGAGCTCAGAATGGGTTTCACATTTTTAAGTGGTGGGAAAAAAAAATCCAAAGATGTGAAAATTATGTGGGATTCAAATCTCAGTGTCCATAAAAATTGTTGTCTGGTAAACAGCCACGTCCATGTGTTTATTGTTATTGTTTGTGGTGGCTTCTGTTCTTCGATGACAGAGCTGAGTAGTTGGGGCTGAGACTGTATGATGGGCGAACTCCAGCTTCCCTTACGGTAAGGAGCAAGCGTGCCCTGCTGCGCCCTCCCTTGCCCTATGCCTCCCTTCTCCAGGTGGGCTGACCACGGTGTCACATTACGAAGTCAGTCAAACCCGTCTATTCATTGCTATGAATATAATTTAAACTGAGGGCATATTTTTAAAGTTTTTTTTTTTTTTTACAGCTAAATCAAGGTCAGATGTCTTATTGGGTAATTCCGGTAAAAATTAATGCCTTGGACTTGACTCCTGTGGTCTTGATTTCTAGTTCTATTAGTGACATCTGAGATGGTATGAATAGCCATATGTCAACTAGAATGAGAGAAGGGGTCTCATTCTCTGCTCTTGACTGACCCCCACCTGGGATTCTTGGGGGTTCACCCTGCTTAATCAAAGGGCTACTGGCAAGATGTGCCTAGGCTGGTTGGACCAGGTAATAAAGAAAACACAAAACTTTTTCCTACAGGATACAACTAATGCAGACTGTTCTAGAAGAGGTATAAACTCTGTTGGGAGGTCCAAAACCTCAGTTGCCACAGCTCACCCAAAGTGAGTTGCTTTGCGGTCCTTCCCTAGCTAGTGAAGTCCAGTTACAACCAGGGTCAGCAGCCTGGGTCTTAGCTAAGGGCTTCATTTTGACATCCAAAATTTGTTTGAAGAAAATAGCACATTAAACTATTATTTTTTTTTAAAAAATAAAATTCAGTTAAGTCAATTTATTAATTGGGTGTGAAGAGATGTAGGAAGATTTAACAAGACATACAACTAACATTAATTAAGATGCAGAATATTTAAAGTGGTGTCCAAGAACAATTTTCCAAAACATGAGCCAGGACGTTAGCTCTCCAGAGTAGAAGATTGTTTCTTTTTTGATAGCATGCGGTAATGTCTCACATGGGGACAACATAAAAAGGGGGTGGGGGGACTCAGTGGTCTTGTGATGGCACCAAAAAGAGCTAGCAGTTGGCCAGGCAGACTGAGTCTCTGAGATTTGCATGTTACCGTGAAGCCTCTGGCTTGCTGAATTTCCTCATAAAACCCCACCTCTGATGGTGATAGATCTCAGATGCCACAGCTTTCACTAATAAAAAGATTGGAGAAATGCTGCTCCCTGAGTAGATCACTCACACAAATATTTACTGAGAGCCAGCTACCAGCAAGGCACTGGCTGCAAAAGCTACGTGCAGATCTTTTCAGGGTTTGCAATGCCTTATGTTGGGTATTTCTTCCCTTGGCTAATATTTGGGGAGTCTTTTAATCAGCTTTTTGATCAAGGTGACCAAAGACCTTAACAGAATGATTAAAGGAGGAAAAGGCTGTTCTGGCCTGTGGTTTCAGAGGTCTCTGTCCTTCGATGGCTGATTCCATAGCTCTGGCCCGAGGTGAGCCAGAGAGCATCATGGCGGAAATGCAAGGTGGAGGACAGCAGTTTGGGACATGACTACAGGAAACAGAGAACTCAGCTCAGCAGGGTCCAAATATACACCCAAGTTACGCCCCCAGGGACCCACCTCCTCCAGCTCACCATACCTGTCTATGTCACCACCCTGCTCATCCGTTCAAGTGGATTAATCCACTGATTAGGTTACAACTCTCATAATCTGATCATTCTACCTCTGGACATTCTGGATTGTCTCACACATGAGCTTTTGGGGGATACCTCTTATCCAAACAAAACAGGGCTGTCCAGTGTGCCTCAGAGGCCATGCAAGGTGGAGCAGGGCAGAAGCATGTGGGGGGCCAGCGTGGAAGATCAAGCCCGGAGCCAGACACCCCAGCTTTCACCTTCACCTCCTCAGCTCCCTGTGGGACCTTGAGATTGACCTTTTACAGGGTAGAATGGAGAGAGCTGTTGGGGACTGAATGAAGGGGAGGGTGAAGCTGGGAGACCGGAGCACCTGGTGACGGAATGTGAGGGCCACTTACTGTCACTTGGCTTGTGTACTTGTCCTTTGATTTAGTGTTGGTGCGCCACTCTGCCCAGGACCTCCACCATGATCCTTTGACCCGTGGCAAGTGCTATCACCTCCACGACACGGTCTTCGTAATAGCAGAGTGGACCAGGGCTGCGTCCCGCCTGTCCTCCCCTTCCCACCCAGCCTGTAGCCTTTAGAACAGCGGCCATGGGAGGAGGAGTCGGCTCACCCTGGAGCTGTGGTGGGAACTGGACTCAGCAGCACGGCATCAGCAAAGGGGCCGAGGACCAAACTGCTCCCCTTGGCCTAATGGACGCCTGCTCTGAGCAACGAGGAGATGATGTCTGCTTGGGAGAAACCTGCTTCAGACCGACGATGCTGTCTAATCAGAGACCTTTGAGCAAAGAAGAACACAACAGAAAGGCAGAGAGAGAGAGAGAGAGAGAGAGAGAGAGAGCAGAATCGATGTCCCCGTAGTCACTGCTTTCCACCTCCACAGAGAGCATTTTGCAGCATCTCTTGTGTGGAAATATTTTAGATGCATCAAGCCTACAGCCCAGGGCTTGGCTACAGGGACATCAGAAGACCTCAAGGGACCCAGTGGAGGTCAGTGAGGACAGCTGAGGATTCTCCGGTCAGATAAAGCAAAGCAAAGTGGAAAAAAAAAGATATCAAAACAAGATGACATCCAAAAATGAAAGGGGACTGGGTAACTCGAAATGTCACACACACACACACAGATGGGGAGGGAGAGGACAGTTGCCACTCTGCAAAGTTCCGTGACATTCATTTCCCTGGAGGGAGTCCCTGAAAGTTTGCCCGGTAACAGGATGTCCCCGGAACAAGAGCAGCTCGGCCCCGAGAGCAGTGGCCAGGGTCACCGAGTTCGCACGTCCCGTGTCTTCTCATCTCTGAAGTGCCAGCCACCATCAGACGGAACCACAGATTTTCCAGAAGAGAGGAACGCTCCCGTGTTAAATATTCACATCGATTGTAAGATGCATCTGAATTTCAAAAATCTTAAAATGCGAAGCAATGTGTATTTTTGAACTGAAGAATTATAGTAGTTAGCAAGAGTTAACTTTTCAAATTTTTATTTTGTTTCACTTTCTCTGCATGTAGCAGTGCTAAGAATAACTGAGCTAGCCTCAGCCTCCGTCTCCTCACCTGCAAGTGGCAGCGACCCCAGGCTGGCACGAGGGTTAGGGGCGAGGGTGCTGAGTGTCCCTCGCAGGGCCTGCTGGGGGAGCTGCTGCGCAAGGCCTCAGTGGGGATTCCCAGCACCAGCTGGCCACCCCACCAGGTGGTTAGATGCATGGCCGTGAAGCAGGTCCCAGGTCCCAGAAGCTCTCCGGCCAGTGGGGAGATCCCTGGGGAACCCAAATAAAGGGGTCCTGCTGCTGCAAAGGCTGCTGCTTGCTCATGGGCTGCGCTTGTCCCGCCCAGCAGCCCATGGGAGAGGATTGGTTAACCATCGTGGACGCCCTCTCTATCTCCCAGGCTCTGTGAGGGGCAACTTCAAGTTCCACTCACAGGAGATGGCCTTCCATTCCCTCACTCGCTCAGTCGCCTGACCTCAGTGTTCACATAATGCTGTCACTTCACCCCTACCCCCACCTGGTCTGAAAATATTAATGAAAAATTCCAGAAATAAGCAATTCAGAAGTGTTGAATTACTGTCCTGAGTAGCACAGTAACGTTTTACCACTATTTTGTTCTGTCCCTGCTGGGGTATGAATTCCTTGGTCTAGTGTATCCACACGGTATATGCTACCTACCCTATGGCAGGTGAGGGGTGGGGGCAGAGAGAGCCCCTATCTGCATGGCTTTTATTATAGTATATTGTTATAAGTTGTTCCATTTCATAATTTTTTCATTAATCTCTTACTGTGCCTAATTTGTTAATTAAGACCCATCATAGATCTGTACATATTCATAGAAAGAAATAGTATGTTTAGGGATCAGTATTGCTCACGGTTTCAGGCATTCAATGGGGGGTCTTGGAACGTAACCCCTGTGAATAAGGGGGGCAGAAATTTAAAAGATAAATGCCCTAATAGAATTAAAGTCCAGTGATAGCAGCAATTGCTGGTTATTGGTGCAATCTTAAGTAGGTTGGCAGGGCAGGTCTCTCTGACAAGCTGATATTTGGGCTGAGAACTGAATGAGAAGCAGCCAGCTATGTCGAGACTTAGAGGGAGAGCATTCCTGACAGAGAGAGAGTGGCCTGCTGTAAGGGGGGAAAGCGCATGGGGTTCTAGGAGAAGGAAAGGTCAGGAGAATGGTCAGCCGTGAACTCCCAGA